>NW_028185372.1:2510803-2527049 GCF_003343005.1 Rhea americana | reverse complement strand
AAAAAAAAAAAAAAAAAAAAAGCCACTCTGCTCAGGGATATTTCCAGAGAAGAATAATTTTTAAAGTCCTCCTCGTTTTCAAAGTTTTCCTTCACTTTTAGACAAAGCATTAATGTTGGTATTTCTGTTACTATAAACTTTAATTCAGTGCTGTAGACTCACTCAACATACCAGTGATAAATTAGGTGACAGATCCTTTTCTTAAGTCTACATTCCAAATAAGCCTGAATAAGGCGGTGAAGGCGTYAGGAAAAAGACAAAGACGTTATTTATCATATATTGTAGCTGAGCCTTGTCTGGAACGGCAATGAGTACATGCGACTACCAGGGCCTTAGCAGCATTCAAAATCTTTCAAGATCAGCTGTGGGGCACAAAGTTCTGAGTAACATACAGCCAGGCATGAAAAGATCTAGTGATAGCCTGCATGATAAGACAGCTTAAACCAAATTAACACCAATATCAAAAAGAGCTTTGAATGTATGCTTTAAAAACACTGAAAATTGGTATGAATTAACAACAGCCAAATTAATGAAATGATTATTTGCACAAGGCAAACTTTTAAAGACAGAATTACCACACTGTTTCATGAACAACACAGTTAATTTTCTACATGCAACTGTGTATCTATTTTACTGTAAGCACCTTAAATGTTGAAAAAAAAAGAAACAGTAGAGTTTTCTAAGTTTTAAAGAGCCATCATCCGAAATATTTTCAAAGAAAACAGTCATAGTGAAGTCTATGTGAATTACTTCCACTGTGAATTACGTATAGTCACTAACAAGCACATAAGCATACAGGAACCAAAGCAGGTTAACTTAAGAAGATTTCAGACTTAATTCTCCAACTCCCAGGGCTAGGGTTTRGCTCATTCCAGTGTGTAAGCTGACCAGTTTCTGTTTATCTAACAGAAGAGTTGAAAGGAACAGGGCCTTTTTCTTACATAGTCTTGCTCTCAGCTCAAACACTGTGTCCCTGAACAGTCATACAAAACACACTGAGACTCCCTGGTGGTAACCCCTATATATGCAGTCTGAAGTTGTAATAAATTTACAAATAGTCCAATTTCAAAGACATTACAGTCAAAACCTATTCTTAAGATTTAATTTAAAAAAAAATCTAAAGCAAATTTGAATTGCATGAATAAATGCCATGAAACAGACTATGTTTCAAAACATTTCTTTTATAGTAACAATCCTAAGAGCCTTCATTTGGATTATGTTTTACTTAAGCTACTACTACAGCCTTAATCACCTGAAAGGAAACTCAAGTGTGTAAAAATATCTATCTCTAGGTAAGAATTTGAGTTATAATAGGTTTACACTAAAATGCTTTTCAAATTATCTTTTCCTTTTAAATATTTACTCTTTTTCTTCAGTTTTACAAGTTACTTGAAAAGTTTGCTGTTCAACTTGTTCCTGCATCATGAAAACTCCTGGTTTCAACACAGAAGATAAAGCCTTTTTTCTTAATTTATTTTTAAGCCGTATGCAAGCAATAGCTGTTCAACTAAAGAGACAGATAATGCAAATGCTACAGTATAAAATATATTCTACAGCACTGCAAATAGCTCTAATATGCAATTTATGAACAACTGTTTTTGCAACAAGTAGTATAAATATTAGAATCAAGACCAAAGTATAAGGATGAGGGATTAACCACACATCAACACCTCACAGTTGCTCCTCTTTGAAAATAAAGTGAATGAAGAAGACACTGCTATTCAGCATACCTAGGTCCTCAAGCAACATGGCCCTCGTTCATGAATTGTTACAGTAACTTCCAAGCTTCTTATCCAAGAACCAAAAACTTTCATACCCTCTTTGCAAGCATCTCTGAAACCAAACATTGGCTCAGGCCACCTACTTTAGAGCACACAGAAGCTCCCCACACAGAAATACTGATGAAGCCAAAGGAGAAGTTTCAGTTTAAGAATTATTTCTGGATTTGGCAGTCTTGCTTTAGTATTCCATGTGATGACCAGCAGAGACTCAAGCCAACAAGACTAGAAGATGTTCAACCTTTCTTCATGCTTGCTGCAGGCAACAGTGGTTTCACTGCCCTGTATCAGTACACTCAGAATTGACCCTCTACCAGAGCCCATTTTGGTATTGAATGTTTGGTGTCCTCCTCCACACATGCCAGTTSTGGCAGTTTCTTCTCCAATGTGAGAATTAATCTCAGCATCTAGAGATGCAGATGACACCACATKCTCTTATTCTACCTTATATTGACACTTAGCACAAATTTTATGTCGTAAGTAATACAAATTTATTGCAAAGTTTCCAGAGCTCATCTTCATTGCATATGAGAAGCAATGCACTGTCAGGATAAAAAAAGACTTTGAGATGAGTAGGTATTTGATTCCACAACACTAAAAAACTTTTCATTTGTGCTTGTATGGATATAAGTCTGCTTGACAGATAAAAAAAAAAAAGCATGGAGAAAAAAACATCAAGGAGCGCATGCCTCAAATCACTTTCTTGTGGAGAGAAAAAGCCTAATGTGTCTTTCAAGTAAAATGCTGAGACAACCTCGTAAACAGTTAACCTATATACATAGAAACCACAGCGACTCTAGATATAAACGCACTGCAAAAGTATTAAATAATTTGATAAGAATTGACATCTGCATTTCCAACAGTAGTATACCATGATATTCTGCTCTAATTATTAATTGTAACTGAAGAATATCACAAGAACGTAAGAAATGTTCAGCTGAATCTGACCACGGATTCTTCTAGCCTCTCTGAAATTAATATAATACAGAAATTTTAGAGCAGCTGTTTTTCCTTTTTCCAAAAAATCACTAGACAGTACCCACCACTTATTAAGAGCCACTCTTCCAATTGTGCATTCTTTAATATTACAAAAGCAATGGCAAAATCCACYACCAAAAAGAAGCCAGAAAATCTTCCAAAACTGATATTGACCACCACTGACATTTAGTAAGGAATGTGCATTTTGAGAAGATACTATTCACTAACAAACCTTCACACAATGTAATTCATGAAAATAATGCTTGTATTTCTCTTCAAATTAATATACTTTTGAAGCTCATGAGGTATTGGCAGGATCAGTCCCTACTCAGACTACTACTTCTTTAAAATACAGTTCCAGTCTTAAGTTAATTACTGATTAAACCTTTAAGACTTAATTGCTTATGGTATTATTTAAAAGAATTCCTCCACAGATGGAGTACTGTCTTCAACGTTCAAGTCCTGTGTTGCAAATTAAGCAGCCCACATGGTTACTTTCCACATGCCATCCCCCAATCCTGGAAAAACCTGTCACTAGTATGAAATAAAATGAAATAGGTTTGAAATATTTTTCCTGTAATGTCAGCCTTTCACTGTCCCTGAAAATGCAATTATACTTCTGTTTATAGCAGTGTTTAYCTAGATTTTACTTACTTGACCAGACCATTTAAATTCACAGCGATTTAAGCATCAGAGATGTACCAATTCTGTATTTGGTTGGTTAGACATTTGTTTACATGGGACAAAATTAGACAATCTTGAAAATTTATAATATGCTAATTTATTTTTCATTATCTACCAACTATTCAAGCTTGCAAAGAAGTAGGAAAATAGTCCCTCTTTACATTTAAATGAGCAACAAACATTTTAAAACAACTATTCTAATACTTTATGAATATTTCTATTAAGGAATTAAAACTTTCGCAGCTACAAGCTTAAAAAAAAAAGATGTAGTTGACTTTGTTTTCATGTGTTTTTAGGAATAAAATACTCCATAAAGCACAATATAGTATTTAAGTTTTGTTCTTCTGGCACAGTCTTAACAGCAACTRGGAACTGTACAAATATGTCCAAGTGTTAGGTTGGTAAGTCACTTTGGAAAAAGGATCRTTTAAAGCAATTAAAGCTTTCTGGTTACTATTGAAAAGACTACAGAAAAAGGAAGGAACAATTCACTCTTCCACCTCTGTGCTGTCAGTCTGGAGCAAAGGGAACTGCATATTTGAAACATCAGTTCAAAACTCATTCTTAATCTTGCTGACTGCTGCAGTGAGTTTAGTAATTAATGCAATTGCCACAATAACGTTTTGTGATTTGTTTCCTACCACAAAGATCAAAAAGTCACAAACTTATTTCCAATAGTCTCTTTGACACTTGTCAAATAATATCAACCAACATTAATTACAGTTAACTTAAAACTTGCAACTTCCAATTGAAATCTTCTATCTTCCTAGTGAATTCATTTACATTCTAGTCTCTAAGTGAAAATCATTCTAAATTGAAGATATACCAGGAGATAAAGTGAGGCATTAAGTTTTGTGCAAGAAAGTTTGTAATTCACCATATTTAACGAACTCTTTCTCATGAAGTATCACAATACTAAAGCACTAAAGCCAAACAAGCCTCTCCAAAAGCTGACAAAGCCCGTCTGACAAAGACAGGCCTTGATACTCACCCGTCATTGGAACATGTCAAAAATTCCTCCTTTATTTTAGGATGCCAACAGCCTGAATTGAGCATTGCTGTATGACCCTAAGAAAATAAACACATAGATACTGATCAAACTCTACTAAGAGAAGAAAAGTTTAAAGTACTTATTTTTAGGAACCTATTTTATAAAACCATAGCATTATTAACTATCAAGACATGCCTCTTTGGTCAGTCACTGCATGAGCAAACAGAGATCTTTAATTAACAGCCCTTTGAATAAATAAGAGTAAATATAATGAAGTAACTTCAGGAATGGGAGATAAAAAAGAAAATACTTAGTGTAAAGATGCACTTTAAATGAGAAGTAAATCAAATCTGTTTGAAAGATTGAAAATGTTATAATAATATATACAAAAACACTCAAAAACATGAGAAAGTCTTACTCAGTGCCTCTCCTTCAAGAATCTTAAAAGGTTTTATAAATATTACTCAAATCCRTAAAATGGAACCATGGAAAAACTGAGGGAAGAATCAAACCCTTCTGACCAAAGGAATGACTGAAATCAAAATGATTTAACAGATTTTATGTATCTTAATTCCTTCCATCCTGGCTTATTTTCATTTTGGAATTACAGAAACCCAGTCATTTCTTTCATTTATATTTTTTCTTACATCTGTAAGATGGCATCATACTACTACACAGGGAACTGTTTTTTTTTCCTCTAAGGAGAACTGTAATTCAGAGAAAGGATGAAACAATACACATCAGCATGGTGCCGTGTGAGCTGTTCTGAGCTACACAAAAATCCTTTATCGAGAATGATACAGTACAAACACTCGATGCCAAACTAAAGTGCATTAGCCTTCTTAGTGCAAACAAAGGAAATAGAACTCTAGAGCCAGGATGGAGTTACCTTAAGTTGAGTTTTTCATAGAAGATTATAAGTTGTAAATTGAGTTGTCAGCCCTATTCCTTTAGTTGGAAATATCGGAAGGTAAAATTTTATCCAAATGTAAGATATTGCTATTATGACAAYTTAGAAGATAAAATGCCTTTGTCCACTTGGCTTTACATCTTTGAAGTACAGGCACATGCTCATCAACTACATTTAAACAGAAATTTGGAAAACTTCAACACCTGAATTATTTCATTTTGCTTTAAGTACAAATACAGAAATACCAAAAAGTAAATGGGGCAATATAWAAAAAAAAAATACCATTTTGACTATAGGACAATATACTGGAATTCCAAAAGTTTACAACAGAAAAAAAAATCTGTATTATTTTTTTAAATAAACAAGAGCTAAAGCAGATGTTACCATTTGATGGTTTTATATACATATATCACTAGCCAAAAGAAATAGTGATCTGACTACAAGTTTTGCTTCAGGCAGAACAGTATTTAGACTAGTTATTTGGCAATATACTTTACAAGCAATACATAAATCAACTTTATCTTCCATTTGAGCAGTAGATTTTATCACTACTTTTCAGGCTATTAAGCTATTTATAAAACTGACCTGATTTAAATCATATATGTAAACACAATCCTTCTCTCACAGTTCTGGAAATAAGACAGCAAAGTGATCAAAACCCAATCAAAAGCTTTTAATTTTTTTTCAAAATTATGGGTCAAATTATGAGTTCTCCATTTGCATTTTTAACCTCACATAAAAATGTGCACTTTGTTGCGTATTAGTCATCTACACTGGGCATGGAAGTAAATCAGCCTCACATCCCTTCCTCAATAGGGGCAGACTGGATCAGCAATGGATACACAACTCCTAAAGGTGAGGGTAAAACAAAGCAAGAGACTAGATTAGATCAATCATTTCTAATTTTTGTTCTAGCTGGTTGGACGGGGTAAGGAGAAAGCTGGCAATTTTTACTATCTACACCTTTAAAGAGATGAATTTTGTTATAGAATTACAGGAAGGTTAGTTGGAAAAGATCTCTGGAGGCCACTCAGCACAACTTCCTGCTCAAAGCAAGATGACAGCCAACACTACGAGGTCAGCCACAGCTTTGTCCAGTCATGTCTTGAAAATCTCCCATGAGTGGAGATCCCACATCTTCCCTGAGTAACCTGTTCCTGTACGGCACTAACTTCCTTCCGAGAAAATTCAACTGATGTCCAGTCTGAGGCTTTGAAACCACAGCTTAGGGCTGTGACCTCTGTTTATACTGTCCGCTACTATGAAAAAGTTTCACTCCATCACCTTTCTTAACTCTCCTCCAGTAGCTGTAGAGTATTACTAGACCGCCATCCACCTCTTCACCAGACTAAAATTCTGCACAGATTGCTCAACCTCTCTTCACAGTGCACAGACTCTAGAAGCCTGAAGGCCTCTAACGGACCCTTTCTGGTTACTCTACATCGATCCTGAAACAGAGGACCCCAAACTAGACACTGTATTCCAGACTCAACAGAAGCTGCAGTGAGTATAGGGAGACAAAAACTGTCTTTGATCTGCAGCCCATGTGCCTCCTAATGCAGCCTGGTTACACTTTGTCTTATACGCAGTGAGCGCACACTGTTAGTTCACATTCGAACTGGCATCCACTGTAATTTGAGCTCCTTTCTAAGGCAGTCAGTTCCCAGCATATATCAATACACAGCGTTACTCCATCAGAGGGGCAGGGCTTTGTGCCCTTCCTTATTGAACTTCTAGTGCAAAACTACATCACGTTGTTTGTCTTCTTGTATGCAGTTCATTTCTTACYTTACCTTAGTGTTTGTCATATCCACAATGTACTGGTCTCCTTTTATGCACTCCATTACAGGGAAACCATCTCTGTCAAGAACTTTTGCCTGCGAGTTACCAGAGACAACAAGAATAACATCTCCTGTGCTGCTATACTGTAAGGACTTGATTTGGTGACTGGAGAGGGGTCGGGGGGAGAAACATACACACACACAAAAGACAGAGAAACAGAGAATATGTTTCAATTAAATTCAGTTCTTGTAAGCCAATATTAAAAGTGTCAACAGTAAGATAATGTACAGTAGAAACAGACCCATGCACATTCCTATAATATAAATAAGAAAAAAAGATATTAATGGATTTTTATTAATGTGTGTCACTTTACTTTCTTCAAAAAGAGCATATCAAGCAATAATATTTACAAAGTTGGCATCCAAAAGGTAATTTCTGGCAAACATATTTACTTTAAGAATGCCCTTGTAATTCTAAGTGAAGAAGCACCACAGATTCAGCTCTTCACCATTGAAAATTCTTTTTTGTCTTCTCAAAAGCACCCTCTATATTTACAGTAATGTATAAGTTACTATAAAAAGATTTGTAGTGCTAAAAAACTCAATTGTACAACAGAAAATTAGTCAGCTGTCAGCATTCTTCCACCTTTTTCTATGTTCAAGGTTACAGTTTAATCAAACGCATAAAGCTAAATGTACCACTAAGTCTGAAAACATGACAGTACATAACAATTTACCTAGTCTTTTTATGTGTTAGATGATTGSTCATTTGCTGTAAAGGGTTTCTTATGCACACAATATATGTACATAAGAGATCCTYAGAGCAAATTAACTCCAAGTGTATCACAGATTCAGCTCCTCAGGGCTGAAAATTCTTTTTCAYCTTCTCAAAAGCAGCACCTATATTCAAAATAGCTTCCAAAAYGTCTGCAGCCCTTCCCAACTTGTTACTATCTGCCAACTGAATAAAGGTTCTCTTTATTTGGTGATCCAAGTCACRAATAAAAATATTAGTGATTAGCACCGGGACTTCTATGTCTCTTTAGTCACACAATGAAATACCAGTATTACCAAATATGGCCTTCCAACCTGTTGGACCACTATCTCATACAAAGGGCATTTTCCATTACTTTGCCAATATGAAAGACACGTAAGATAGTATCAAGAACCTTAGAGTCGACAAAGTATAGCAAATTCTTAATTCCTTTTTCACATCCAGAAGACCTATCACGTGATCAGATTGGATCAGCAGAGTCTGTTCTTAATAAATCTAAAAGATTAGATGTTCCAGAAAAAAAAAATTAAAGTCACATGTTCAATTAAACAGAATCTGTAATTCTTGGAAGAACCATTCCATTCATATCAAACTACCTAGATACAATGAAGGCAGAGGGTTTCACAAGGAAGTTGAAATGGAATGGTAAACCAATTCACCTTGCGATGGAAAGTTGTATCAGAAGCTTAATTATAAAACCATGATTTCAGCCTCATCATAGAACAAGAATCAATGGATTACTATCAGTATACAGTAGTTCCCATCATTAAACTTTTAACTGAAAATGTTTATGAAAATACCACGCTACAATATGGGAACCATACAATTCTGTATGTGTTCATGAAAACTTTACCAGAAGTACTGACTTTTCGATTCAGAAGGATCAAGAAAAAGACCTCAATAATAACAAAAGAATCACAAAAACAAAATACAGATTTTAATTCAATTGTCTGTATTAAGATACGAATGTCAAAGAGCAATTTTTTGTGCTGACTGTTGACTATCTCAAGAAGTAGAGAAGTCAAAGGTTAGACTTCACTCCAGGTGAAGAAAACTGTTTCCTAGCTGTCACCCAGAAAGACAATATAGCAATGAAACCTAATGAAAGTCAGATTTTTTGTGACCATCCTTTTCAAATCCTTACATTTAAATGGGAAATTTCTTAAATATTTTTAACTGTTACTCTGTTTCCATGTCAAAAGCAAAATTTTTTCAAATGTACAAAATCTACCTATTACTTGCTTTGATAAAATACGGAAACATTGCTACCTAGTGCTAGCTACTGTCTGTGATTCACCACAACCATAATGACAGCAAAGAGTATTAAATAACAACTTTCTTACGAAATCATACTACATTGCCTCTACTGCTGAAAACAATCCAAAGCAAGCAACACAGGTCTTAAGAAATAACAGTTCAGACTACTARTTTCTAGTAGTTTTTAACTAATGAAACTAGTCTTCTAAGTAGTTTCTAACTAGTTTCTAGCATTAGTTTTATATTTTATCAACTAGAGATTAGCTTTAAATATCAAAAAAGGATCATTTATTTCTTCKTAAGGTAACGTCTGAAGTGCCAACTCTGCGCAATCCCAGATAAAATGTGAATAACATAACAAAACTGTTCAATTTTTAACACAAGGTAAATTGTTGCCCTATAGGCCACTAACTTCCATTTTGCAGAACACTATTTTCAAAAGCATTTTCAATGAAAAGATTAATGATGAAGTATACAATAGTTTTTGTTGACCAACTGTAGTAAATTGATCGAGAAAATTTAGGACAGAAATCATGGAGTAATACGAAGATGACAAAAAGGATTAACTAGAAGTAGGGAGACAGCTGATGAATCAGAGATCCATTTTTAATCTTAATGAGAGCTTCAACATCTCTCAGCATTCTGCTTTATKCACACAACTCATTGCAGGATGTTTTATCTGAAGCGAGTACCCCTTTGTCATCCTACAAGGTTACAGCCCGTGACAAGGACGACAGAGAAGACAGGAGAGTGTATAYACTCCACACCTTACCAGACATATAGTGTGTCATATTTTGACACACTAATAAAAAGTGAACAACATTACTTCATATTAATGCTTCAACTGCACGGTTAATTTACCCACAATTAAGGTTCAGCATGCTGTGCATCTGTCAGCTAGATATGGATGGCCATGGCATCAAACCTCTCCCCAATAAACTAAACATCTCCCTAAAAAAACACTATTCAAGTGCATCATGAAATTGTATTTCTGTATCAAAGGAGTATCCTTCTTTTGATGAAGAACATATCCTAACAACTTTAAGGAAACTATTTTTTAATATAAAATTTTATATCAGTAAAATTAACACTCAGATKATCAACAAAACTTTGAGTGTGCAAATTCTAACCGAACCATTTAACATTGATAGTTTATAGGGTAGTGACTTTATGATTGACTCAGCAGTAGCTATTATCTGTTAAATCTCTCYTCAGTCTGTGAATTATTGCACAGAACACATTAAACACTGTAAAATATATTTTAAAARTTCAGCATTGACCATAGTAATGTAAACTAAGCATAAGTTTCTCATTCAAACAATTTCTGACAAAACTGATTGCATTACGATTCAAAAGCCAAAAATTGCTTCAAGCACCCTATTATGTAATGTGAACTGGCAGCCAAACTGGCCTATGTATTATAAACTCTAAGTTTTAGTAGAAAGAAGACTTTCAAATCTAGGAATTTCCAAAACAGATCAGAGGCAATGTCTGAAACAGCATCATCCTGTGCCTCAAGAGCAAAAATGGATACTTGCACAGCAGAGGGGAAAGGAGGCTAGCAGCATTAAGCTCAGAGGAAATACTGAAAAAAAAATTAGAAGAAACCTGCAAGAGACAGGGAACAGTATCTGAATTCTAGAATAATCTCTGTAGACAACCAACAAATTTAGTCTAAAGATTTCATCGGACTCAACTTTAGAACAACAAACAGGTGATAGGAATTAAAAATCTTCTGCATAGTTGTATCTCCAAGAACTCTTTCCATTCCACATGATCCAWACACACATCAAAATATTCCTGAGCCATATCTGGGTAGAATAAAGTACTTAGCTAGTTGTATTTTTCCTACTGTAATGTTGAAACTGTCAAAAGAAAATACTCAATCTACCTCTAAAGAACAGGCTCATGTTTTGTTCTAATCGTTGAGATTTAGTAACCAAAACCAAAAGATTTTAAAATGGCACCAAAAGATTATTTTTGCTTGATGTATGCCTCCTGCATGAAGAAAATTAAGCCACTATACATGGTCAAGCAGCCTGCTCTGGAAAAAAAAAAGAAAAAAAAAACTTTTTTTCTGAGAGAATCCACAATACATAAAGGCTCAATCTTCTAACAAAATTGTCTTACAGACATTAAAATAAAAAAAAACTATAACATTATTAACATGGCACTGCTCATCATTTGATCAATACTGTCTCAGTGCTTTTTTTTGTCTGCCTGAACATGCTTTGTATTCATTTTAGATTTTTACGTAACTGTCTTCTAATAGGGAACAGCACCTGATCTTACAGCACCTAGCACAATGGGAACATGARTCCAACAGTTACTCAAATCAGGTGAAAAAATTAGTCTGAGGGGAGGAAAAGAAAGAAGAAATATTTTCACAGCCTTTAGCTACAGAAAAAAAGTTGGTAATTGTGCAACATAGCTTTTAAGATGACATTCAGAAATTGGTTCCATAAGCAGGGTATTTGTACAGCCCCAGAAGTTACTGCTTTTCAGATGTTTATTGGAGTATGACCAAGAGTGAGGTTCTGCAGAGGCAATTCTTAAAGAAAACATTTTTGGTTCTTATTAATGTTAAAGCAAAAGTCTTGGGAAACTTACAAAAAAAAAAAAGTCCACTTTAATAGCATTAATTCAAGACATTTAGGCTTAAAACTGCCAAACTTGCAACATATAATACTTTCTGCCAAGACCTGAAAAACAGAGCTACATGCAATGGCAGAATTCAGACACATGTATAATTTCTCGACATGTAACCCAAGTTTGCTTTAGGCTTGCTTTTGTCTTCAACTCAAAGGTGTAGTTAAAAGGTACTGCTTTTATTGTCTTTTTTTTTTTTTAACATTCCAAATCCAAGGAGAAATTAACAGAGTAATTTGATATTATGCTACAGAATAGATCCTGGACAATATGGAATTTTTCTCAGGAATTTTGTCTTTAAAGTGAATTAAATTTATGGCTCCAGAGCTAGATTTCTACTAAAATCTAAAGCTTCCAAATCAGAACTCTTCAGAATTCTGTGAAACTGTTGTCTGTGAATGCTAGTAGTTCCTGGAATAAAATAAAAAATAAATACATGGGTATACGGTTATATAATATCCATTATAGTGTTTACCACATGCTTCAATGTTAGTATGACAGAACCTTTTCTTGAGATTGTCTCTTTTTAAGAGGCAGAGCTACAGTTCACTTTACATTTACAAAACGGTATCGAAGAGATATTTAGTTAATATATTTTAAAAAGCAAAAAATTAGGACATGAGAATTACAAGATAAGTGAAGTTGAAATAGTTATTCTTTTTTTAATGTATTTCATTTAGATTTCAACCCTCAAACCAAGAGAATGAACATTTTACCAAAAGGTCACATAATAAAGTTCATGCCATTAAACAAAAAGTGTCTGAGATAACAAGCACTTCAAACTCACAATATTTACGACCATTTTTTTGCCAAAGGGAAGTCACAAATATGTCTGCAGGCTGTTTTCCTTGAAAARGGACCTTAACATATGCCGTCATCCAGTCCATTAATCATCATCTTAGCACTTTGCAGAACTCACTCCAGTAGCTCCGTATCTCTCTCATACTGGGGAGCCCAGAACTGGACACAGCACTCCAGGCCTGGCCTTCCCCAGGGCTGAGCAGAGCGTCAGGATCACCTCCCTCGACCTGCTGTCAGTGCTCTTCCTAATGCAGCCCACAATACCATTGGTTTTCTGGGCCACCAGGGCACATTGCTGGCTCGTAGTCAACTTGCTGTCCACCAGGACTCCCAGGTCCTCTGCCGAACTGCTTTCCAGCAGGTCAGCCCCCAGCCTGGGCTGGTGCACAGGGCTATTCCTCTTCTAGGTGCAGGATGCTGCCCTTCCCTTTACTGAACTTAATGATGTTCTTCTCTGCCCATTTATAGGTACCGTAACTAGGAAACTGAAAGAATCCTAATATGAATAAATCKCTTTCAAATCTGCTCTGGAAAGTTCATAGCCACCTGTGAATTCCAATTTAATACATGTATGCTAGAATCAATACGTATTGCAGCTCGGTCAGATTACAGCATCTCTGCTTTAAAATAAGACTGCTCATCTACGAAACAATACAAAAATGGCATTTATTACATACATTGCAGAGAAGGAATGAGAAATATGAGATACTTTATATGCTGCATAACATAACATATAATATAATGCTACATAATCTGTAACGCAGCAACATAGTCCAAAGAGAATAGAGGTTTCCTAAAACGAATAGCTTCTGTTCTGAAAAATAAGAACCTCATGGCTACCTCCAAAAATTGCTTAGAAAATTATTCTAGTCAGAGTCTGACTATCCTGAAAGACCACTGTTTACTAAGTTATGTTCTTAARGTAAACGTGCCACTCTTTGGTTTAATGTAACAAGTTACACCTGTCAAGGAGATCAGATCTGCATAATGAATCATAGCATACTTTTTATTTTCGTAAATCTTCATAGTTTTGAAGATTTCTAAATTCAGTAGAATTTTTTCATTCTGTTCCTTTTCAGGCAAAACAGCTTAAACTTTTATGCAGTTTTCCATTACCTCGAGTCTTGACAAATCTGTAAGTAGTCACTCTCACTGTAACTTCACAACCAGTGCAAAATTCAGCTGTAGCTTTTTATGACCAAAAGATTAAAAATTAGACATTTTAATGACTACTTACTATATATAATTAAGAGTTTCAATCCCTTTCAAGCATCCTAAGGCATCTTACAACATGCACATTAGTTAGCCATCTGAAAGTGTATTTTTAGAACAATTTTGCTATTAATTTATGAACATGCTTTTTCATAAGTTATTTCTGCACACAAGACAGCTTTTTGAAAGAGTTTCATATTCCAGGTCTCTGAAGTAAGTCATTCAACCAGCATGCTAGATTCCCAGTGAACAGCACAGAAATCATTCTCTAAACAAGCTTCTATTATTTTTTAATTTAAATATATTTATTAATGCACACACACATATATACATAGACGTAATTTTTGCTWGTGTATTTGTTTTTGAATTAATATATCTGGGTTTTTTTGCCTGCCTGGTAGCAGGTGTCAATTGTCAATGCAGTGCAAGGGACAAGCATTTCTAGAAACAGARGATCTCATAAAAAATTGATTCTCTGTCTCAGAAATACTGGCATATGCTACAGACATTTTGTTCCTTCTACAGGCTTTCCACAAAGGGGTCAACTAGTTTAACTTTCTTCTCTTCTTTGTTAATTTTATATAAATGAAATATAAATGAGAATTGTATTCTATTAAAGGTGATTACTATTATGAACATCAACCTGCATCTATGTGCTGATACACTATTAAAAAAAATTCCATTTGCAAATTCATCTGCAGTTTTCTAACAGGGGAAAATACAGAAGTCCTTTTGGAAAAAGTATGAAAAGACATGAAATTCTTAGGTTCACATTCCATTTATCACAAGAAATATAATGAGATATAAAAGTCTTTCAAGCAAGCTATCTTAAAGTGTTTSGTGCATTCCATTAGTAAACAAACATAGGCAAGACAGTCTTACTGCATACCATTCACATGGCTGGAGTGACCGAAAAGCTTGGAGAGAGGCATCCATTCCAGCAAAATCCCAAAATTTAACATCATAGTCATAGCCACCAGTTACCAAACGGGCACCTGAAGGATCCAAAGCCAAAGCAGAAACCTACACAGCAGGGAGTGAGGGAGGGGRAAAAAAAAGTTTTTATTTTTTCYTATAGTTTTTCAGATGTCACCAAAATACTACTAAAATCACAAAAATTAATTCAGTATGTTAAATTRTTCCTTTTGTATGCCAGCTGTGTTTTGTTTTTAAATTTCTTTCTACAGTCTCTCAATGTCTGAATACTTTAGAAGTGAGAAGAGAACTGGAAGTTACATCATCTGAATACAGCACTGAAGACAGCAGAGAAATAAATTTACACGCTTTGCTTTCTAACCATCTCATTGCTGATTCAGATACACTTTATTTCTCTGAAGAAAACTGTACTGTAGACTTGTCTCATACATAAAAATAATACTTTAGAAATGACATCTAATATCCATCAGTGTAAGATTTTGCAGTAGTTTATCCAAAGYAGTTCATATGTGTATGTACACTGTTAAATCTGCCTTCGGATGGGGAAGAAGAAATTTGATTAAWAAATTTACAAATGAAAAAGAGACTATTTTAAAGTAAAAAAGTTCAGAATTTTACCAAAAAGAAATATATCTGTATATAGAAAGCTARTTCCTTAAGGCTAAACCAAGAAGTTTGAGGAAGAATGTTTAATGCCCATTACTCTCATTTGTTACCCCCTAAATCATCAAAGGTATCAGTTTATTAAAGTGGAATTAGGGAAGTTGTATTTTAAATCTCTATTTAAATAATTCCATTATAGCAGTGTTTAAATCATCCCATTGTAGAAATTATAGTAACAGGAAGTATCTCATAGACCTTCCCTCCTCCCATTTGCCCTYACAAAAATCTCTTCTTTTTGCATTCATGAAAATATTATCTACCTGCAATGATTTGAAATATCGATACAAAATTAGCTAGAAAATTGCTAATTTGTACATCAAGTAAATAGATTCACTCTCCAGAAGAATGCCTTCTACATAGGAGYGTTGAAAAGCAATGAAAAAAGTAATATAAAAAGAAAGAAATAAAATAAGAACAGTTTTAGGATGACCCAAAATAAAAGCTAACCTGAAAATGTTAAAAAATTGAAAAAAAAAGTTTTCATGAGAATACTAGCATATGGTTTTAACCTTTGGAACAAAAACCTGAATCATCACATGCACATAAGATGGATGATCATCAGATTCAGAAACCTTTTCACAAGGCAGACAATTTTCWGCCCAAGAAAATAAAGTGAGATATTCTGGAAAATGCCTTCAAAGTCCTGAAGGAATGAAAGGTTATGCCCYACCAAGAACATTTAGACTTACTGACAATTCAGGAATTTATTTGTTCTAATTAAATCTTTATATGCAAGACAGAYACTAATTCACATTCTATCTAGCATCAGGGAATTTGCCAGAACTTTTATGTAAACTCTGAAGTAGCAAAAAGCCCATCTACCTTCAATAC
>NW_028185372.1:2506736-2510793 GCF_003343005.1 Rhea americana | reverse complement strand
AAAAAAAAAAAAAAAAAAAAGTGTAGACTCTTGCAAACAGAAGCCGCCTCTGTAGTTGAAATTTACTGTCAGAATTTCTAGTGACAGAAATTGCATTACAACAATACGACAAATTTGACTTAGGAGAGAAGCAGAATGCAATCACTTACATGTTTCGACAAAAATTATCCTTTTAATCATTTAAAAATGATAAATGCAAACGCAAATTTTCAGCTCCGTGCATCTCATTTCAGATTTCTAATTTTCAGAAACACTGAGCATCTCCGGGTTAATCATGCATTCAGTTAACAGTCAAGCATTCTATTTTACAACTACCATAAGCTACAGCAGTTGTGATACAAGAAGTCAGAAAGCACWATGCTCAGAATACCTCTGATTATGCATTCTTTCTCATACTCACCTATGCGTCAAAACTGTCAGGAGAAAAAAAAAAAAAGGTTATCCCTGAAGTTTCATTGGGAATAGTAACTCCTATGACACTGTACAAGCAAGGCAATCAGGAAATTAATCAGGTTTCTGGAAACATTCTCCAGCTTGGGAAATCTTTTCTGAGACTTTTCAGCTGCACAGGAATACAGTCATCATCAACCCAAGATGATTAGATTGAAGAGGTACAGATGGGATATGTAAGTTTAGCTGAAATGTAGTACACCACATGTACATAATGAAAAGACTGTCCTTTAAAACACTAGGATAAAAAAATATATATTCCATATGATAACAAGATACCTACTTCCTCCCATCTTTAGATGACTGTTATTTCACTGCGCAACTACATGGGTGAGTGGCTTTATTATTAAAAAAAGAAAGAAAAGAAAAGAAAAAAGACAGCTCTTCTACAGAAGAGCTCCTTTTCCAATGATCTGTTTCATGCACTAGATCTAGCCTAATCTAACTGTACTATATATATCCATGCGGTAATTCACCTCTGTTCTAGGTGATGACAGCTGCATTCKCATGCACTCAAAATACCTCAGAAGTCTTGCAAAACTGTAACTTCTCCTTTTACAAAGCCTTTTAATTAGAAATAATATAAGCTTATACTTTTAGAAACCGTACAAATGAAGAACTGCTTTAAAGAGTATAATGGAAACATTCCTCAGCTTTGATATGGACAGTAGCATGGATATGCACAAGATAGGTCTTCAAAAATATGAAGGAAAATAATCTTGTTAGTGACTGGCGTTTGTACTGTTTCTATATTTGATGTCCCTGAAGTACACTTTAAGGAGTCAAAAATATGTTCTACAACTCAAATAACTGTAAACATAAATACACTATTGTGTATTATATAATTGTAAGTACAATTACACTATTCACAAGAYCATACAGAAAACAAGAAACAGTTTCATCAGTGGTTGTGCAAAGAAGTCACATTTGCTAGGTGCTCAAAAACCCACTCTACTTTTTCTGTTTATAACACAATGCAATGCATCTTTCATGGTTTTTAAAAGAGTAGTTTCCCATTTCCACACTGCAATAATTCCCCTTGTAGAATGCTTTCCACAAACATAACACCCTTGTTGCTTCTTTCCTCTCTTCTCTCTACATCTTTATGTCCAGTATAACCGGAAAAAAAAAAAAAAAAAAAAAAAAAACACAAATGGGCAGGCTTCTCCACTCTGGAAGGCACAACAAACAGTACCTGATCTGGAGATCAGGATCTCCAGAGGTCCCTTCCAACCTTACTGATTCTATGATTCTGTGATGTAAGACTAATGAATAGGCATTTCTGCAAATAATTATTTCTGAAAGCTTTTAAAAATATTTATGTTCTTTACAGMTAACTTTAAACCTCTGGAAATTTCCTTAAAATATGTGTATAAATAAAATTTGAATTACTAAATACTCAGATCTTAAATTCATAAATTACTTGATGTTTAATGTTGTTATAGATGTTAATATTTTATTAATTGTATTACTGAAAAATGATTTGTTATTGAATTAAATTATTTGAATAATTATACTAATTGCATAAAATAAATAGAAAACGTCTTAAAAAGTCAGTAAAGAATTTTTTTTTCCAGGTTATTTACAACAAAGGTTTTGTTCTGATTTTTCTCCCTCTCCCAAGAAATTCTCAGGAATGTCATCAGTAAGAATTCTATTAAATAGCTCAGAGTGCTTTAACAGATAYATAAATAACAATAACAGAAATTTTAGTAATATTTTCTCTTTCTATATGCTGTTCAGGAGCCTTGGGCCATGGCCCAAGCTGAAGAGAACAAACAGTGGCACCATCATCTTCTATGACCAAAGAAGAATGTGGGAAAAGGATTTAGGAATAGATTYAGGGATATTCAGGGCTAAAAATTTGTTTTATTCTAGAAAAGTAATCTGATCAATCAGCACAAAAAAATAACCAGCTGAATTTGTGTTGTAGATGAGATTACCTAGACATAAATTATTGAGAACAAAGAAATGGTAGTTTCAAGTCACAGAGTGGGTTCTTTGAAAGAAACCAGAAGAAAAATATTTGAGGTGAAATGTAGAAAGGGCAGAGTCAGAGACAAGAATTCAAGAAATTGAGAATGGCTTACAAAAGGCACTTAGATTCAAAAAGAAAAAAGGAAATCTGTATGAAAATTTAGCTACAAAGTGGTCATTAGAAACTTCAGAAATAAAAACTATYTTTGAAATGCACAATAAGTCATATTAGAGCAAGGTCTTGGTTAGAAGAGAAACTCTAACATTTGCAGACACTATATTTAACAGAAGGAAGAAGAAAATGAGATGACAGAAGTCAAATGGAGTCAGAAGTGGGTTATTACCAGAAGAGGAATAGAGAGTCCTAAAACACATTTTACTGCAACGAGAAAAGATCTAGATTGAAGTATGAAAAATAATTAGCTTCTTAATCTTAAGCTGACAGTGAACATCCATTAACTTATTTCATAGACTGYCTCACATCACCTAGAAGAAAAGATGAGAGATGATGGAAACAGGCTGGAATCTTGAGTGCCAAGTGCAAAAGGAACAAGGAAAAGAAGAGAGAGTTGGCTTACTAAAATTTGAAAGTGTAATATTTAATAATGTAAAGATAAGCAAATTAAGAGAGAGAAAAAAGGTCTCAAGCAGAGCCAACAGCAAAGTCAGGACAGAATTCAAAGTTTGCCTGCTGTTTTCATTTGTCTGTTATCTTCAATATGCTGGGTCATTCTGTTCCAAATATCATCAGGAGATTTGTCTATTTTGCTTTGATGTACTGGGCTGTCATATTTTTCTATTTAGCACTAGCTGAGGACACATTAAAAGAATCATTATCTTTTCTAAAAACTATGTAAATAAATTCTTATGAAATGATAATGCTATGTTAATGAAATAATAGTACGGAAACAATCTCCTATTTATATTCATCAATAAAGCTAAGAAATATCAAGTATAAAACATTTCTRATAGGATAATATACAGGTCTTATTGAGCCAACAATTTAAACACGTTTAATAGCTGCTGTACAAAAAAAAATKTAGATCTCAAAAGCTTGTAAACATGACATTCCAAGTGATAAGCATAAAAACTGTCAATTTTACACTTCARACTGTTGAATGGCTTAAGCAATGTTATTATTTAGATGTACAAAASAATAAAGGTTAATATTTGCATTGAAACGTATGCCAGATATAGTGTCTATAAYAGATTCTGTATGATATATCAAAACAAGTTAAAAAAATGGAAATTTTTGCAGACACAGATCTGGAGATAGAAAGAACCTGACAAGTTTGATATTGTGGTATCTGGCTGCTAGCTCAGAGCCACAGGAACAAAAAAGCTTTTGGGGAGTCTATGTTGCAAAAAATTCATACGGAAAGTATGCATTACAAAAATAAAAAAATAAGAAGAAAATAATTAATAATGTATTTGTTGAGAAGTTGCTCTAGCTCAATCCTTGTTTCCTGTTTGGAAGTATTGAAAGAATTCAAACTTATTACAGAAGTTACAGCAGTTAGTTCCCATTAATTTTAATATAGTGTTATAATTTACATTCTAAATCCCTCCCATTTACTATTTTCAGTGTCTCATTATATCTATTACTCAACAGACATCTTCCTGCTGTGAT
>NW_028185372.1:2480089-2506589 GCF_003343005.1 Rhea americana | reverse complement strand
AAAGAGTTTCTTTCTTTGATGTCAATAACTCCACTATGAAAGCATCACAACAGAATACTGAAATGTCAGAGAGYTAACTCTTAAAAGATAGGTCTTAGGAAGTCTGCTAGAGACAGCCAATTCTTTCAGTGCACATAATGGAAACGTCTTAGATTCAGTAATTACGATTTGTTTTCTCTTGTTATAAGGCCAATGTGCATGATAAACACCAAAGTACAAAAAAGACTATTTTCCAATTGTAGAAACTTTAGATCACCACTGATTTCAATCAGAAATCAAATTTAGGGTTGAAGTRAAAATTCTTCCACAGTCTGGTGTCCTACACACATCATAAACATCTGAACAGTATTTCAGACAGGCCTTCCATCATTAACAAATTCTAAGTTTTTTGAAAAGTTGCTTTAGGGAAGTGTGCCTTCTAATCTTGCTTTAAGCTCAAGATTTGCCAAGCTTGCCATGCAAGYTGCTCAGAATTTCTGCTTGGTAGTGTTTTTTTTCTTCAACTATGCAGCACTTTGCATCCTTGGTAACCACAACCTTCACACACAGAAACTAAGCTTTCTGTTCACACATTCAGACTTCCAGTTTATCTAGCTGCATAAACGTAGTTATTTTCTCCTGCTGCTTTCAGGTTTTGCTGTAGTAGCAACTGAGCAAGCCCACACCTGTACAGTTTGACCACAGTACTGTATAGTTCTGGAGAAATAAAAAGTATTGAATGTGTGTTATCACTTACTGTTTTTGTCCCATGTTGGAGTGTAATTTCATGAGAATCTGGAATTTTCTTGATAGGGTTCTRGGGAAAAAAAAGWAAAAAGTAAACCCACCTCCATGAGTATAGTACTATGAGCACAATATATATAAAATTAAGAAATATTTTGCTCACACTAGCTATAATCATTAAATCCCAACTTTTATTTTCACAGAAAAACCCCTAGAAATAACAGGAAAAAAWCAAAACAGTTTAAAATATATATATACACATATCTTAATACAAAACTAGTAAGAGATTTCCATTTTCTTCCTCTTCAGAAAAGACATTACAGTTCTCTCTGCTTCTTAATCACCAATATCTATATTGATCCTAACCTGTGATTTGGTTAATCCATCCATCATATGACACAATGACTTTTCAAATAAAAGTAACCTATGAAGTTATTGAAATTACAGGAGTTATCTATATGGTTTATTAAGATCATTGACTAGCAYCCCACTTCCACTTCTGTGGTTACCTTCAGCTCTAATGGGGCTTTAAGACTAACACTGCAGCRGTAACAAAGTCAAAACAAAATAATTCAGTGTATTTCATAGTGTATTAAACAGCAACATACAGATTAAAGGCAATTACAGTTTAAAACAGTTGACTAACATTTGTATTACAAAAACAAAAATAGCTGATAKAGACAGAAAGAAATAAAAGTACTTTAGTGAGTCCAAGGTTTTGCAAAGGATACTTGATTCATTACTGTCCAAAAGCTCATTTGTATCGTACTGCTAAGTTTCCTCAAGCAGACAGAATCAATCATTTTGATGCCAGACATCTTGGTTATAATCTGCTGCTGCCAAAGTTTGTTTTAAAAATAATTTTAAAGCACTCTTTACAGTAAAAACTGCATCTCTTTCCTGATTCAGTCTACCAATTCCTTCCCCCTTTTTTTTGTTCTTGCTACAGAAAATCTTTAAAGGACCAGGTTTATTTTCTGCAAACTTTTTTTCCTCCAGTTCTATCAGCTTTATATCYCTGACAAAACTGCAGTTTTCACTTCGATCTAGTCACACCTACGCTTCTTCTCAGCTTACTCTTATCACTAACAAAGGCTCTGATTCTCAAACCAGCTACATAGCACTTTCCCCCTTTCTCGCATATATATATATATATAATAGAAAGCAGAGCCAGCAAAAGACTCTTGCTGACTATGTTCACCTTTGCAGCATACACACATCCTGGATGGTCACAGGTGCTTGAAAAGAAACTTTGGTATTAACACGGAAATCTTTTAGATGTACCTAAGTAACAAAATAACCATGAGGAAGGACAGCTCACATATCTCAAGATCCACTTCCATGGTCCTAAGGGTTTACAAGTTGAGAAATAGGAGTAAGTAACTCAACATTCTCAAGTAAAGCTATGATTATTAAATCTTACTTTTTGTTCAATTCACACAATAAAGCATCTAGAGAAAGCTACAGTTATATTATAAATGAAGTTTTCCATGACTGATCATTCCTTGCCCTATAAATTTTTATTTGCTCTTCGGAGATGCCAAGAACTGCTCAGCAGCTTTTGACTGTACTTGCCATCTAAGAACATTTTATAAAAATGGGGAGAAGTTGAAAAGAAAACATACAAACTGTTTCAAATATTCATGCTGTTGTCACCTGCAACAAAGGACATACTATTTCTGTGAATCAAAGTTTTTCCCAGGAACTTCATCCACTGCTGGAAGGAGAAACAATATTTGGGCCACTCTTATCTTAATCATTGTAAAGTTGATTATTYTACATTCCATTTCACAAAGGAAGATTTTATTTATATCATATGCGTARATTATGCCAGCACTGAATTTTATTCTTAACTACTCTTAAGAATTCTTTCAATAATTCAACCAAAAAAAAGGGGAAAAAAACCTCATGAATATCTGAATTTCAAATTGAACAGAWGAGACCATCTTTCCAAAGACCAGCATCAACAATAGCACGTGACAAGCTTGACTGTTTTCTGTCAGCTGTTTTATGCTTCTTGGTTAATTCCAGCTTAAGTAGTTTAGATGATYATTACTAAGATACCACAGAATTACTGAAAATAGCAGTTAAAAAGCTTAAACAAACAAAACAGTCCTTTTCACACAATTGCTTTAGATTAATAAACAAAAAGTGCTAGAACAAACTTGTCCAACTTTAACTGCTAGTTTCTTCAGGTGACAGTGATTAAATCCTTTTTCTAATGAGAAAAGTGAAATATTCATGTATCTGTTGTAAGGTACACTCATGTTAAACACATTTCTGGCTACTTATCTGTAAGTGAGAACAACAGATACGAATACATTCTGCCACCTGATAAATCAAATGGCCTCAGCCTGAAAGTTGGACATTTGGGAGTGCTAGCTGCACAACGCTCTGCAGCGTCCAAGGGATTCCTGACAGTTAAAGTAACTGTTTAGACTATTCAGAGCAAAAATTAAGATAACAACCTCCAGGAATATAGCATAGAATAACCTCCTAAAAATCAGCCACAAATTAAAAAAGTGGCTTACTTCATTTTAGTAACTTTGAACTTCCTAAATTACAKAGGATATTATAAATATHGCTAACCTGCAACAACACATGCCTATATATAAACCCCCCCAAAAAAAAAAAAAAAAAAACACAGATACAACTACTACTTTTCCAGCTATTACAACATGAAGATCAAGGAACACCACAGAAGCCTTTTTCTTGCTGTCATGAAAAGACATAGCTAATGTATTTTATATTGATTTGAACATCAAAATTCTCTGCATCTTGAAAAATTCTAAGTCTGACTAATTGAAAAGACAAATTTTCCCCCCAGTGTACCTGCACRTCTGAGTTTTCCACCTGCTGCTTGGATTTCAGCTGCCAGTTTAGGCAACTTTGAATTTTACCTTTTTGATAATGCTAGTCTGAAAAATTTGTATTACAATTAAAAGGAGGTAATATGAAACCTTTACAGATTTTTTTTTAATCTTTTCAGAACAACAATAAGATGTTAAATTTCTCTTTCCACTTAACCAGAAAATAAAGGAGACTGTCTTTGGTTTAACGTATTTCCTACATTTTAACAAAACTTCTTAGTTCCTTGGCTTCCATAAGATTATTTCTTAAATCTGTAAAACAGTATATTCTRTGAGTTTGCAGTTTTATCTAAAAATGAAAAGTAAGTCTTACCTTTAAATAATTTCAGGAAAGGGACACTGCAGGTCAGAAATCACATCTGCAGGTTTTAGTTGCATTTTTTCAGGTAGTTCTGCCTCTAGCTAATTGTTAAGCTCCTGGTGCCTCATATCACTCTTCCATTCACTATGCCACTTCCCCAAATACTGCTTATGGGAGTTTCCTTATCCTCAGCCAACACACAGAAAATACAATACTAGAAACTACAGGCTAAAACTAGGTCAGAGTCTCCAMGATCTCTTCAGAAAAAAACACAGATAAAACACAAATAATCTTATAATGCAGTTCAAATCAGAGAACAAAAAGAGGGGAAAAAAATCTAGATTTCTGTATTCTTCTGTATCCTCAAAGACTGTGGGTATGGGCAATAACAATCATAGGGACTCAGCAGTAAACAGAGATATAGGAAGTAGGAAAAGGATGGGCTGGCATCTATATAATAAAGTCCACTTTTGGCTTAGTGAGAAACTTAGGTCCTAGGGAAATTTTTAAAAAATCTTCCACCAAAACAACATCAGAGAGATTAACTTATAATTAAAAAGTAACTCAGCCAAMACCATCTGTTAGCCTTATCAACAGACTGACCATCTTGGAAATCTGAAAAATTAAGTTACATTCACTGCCTTAAATGGATAAAAGCAAAGTCTATGAAAATCAAAATACATGTTCTACAACAGTACAACAAAGCAGACATCAGAGAGAGACTCTGCTGATCTCACACACACAGTTACTATGAACTAAACTTGAGGAGAAAGATAGTATGTATCCATATCATCCACCCTGGAGAACATCCACACACTGGAGAAAAATAAATAAATAAATAAATAAATAAATAAATCAGCTAGACTCCAACCTCTTCTAAAAATAAAAATAATAATTAAAAAAGATAAACAAGAAAGGGACTGAATGATGCACATACTTATGCCTAAATGTACCTTCATTGCTCTGTTTGCAGATGCCTTTCTATATTTCATAAACAGAAACAGTCCTGCATGGAAGATGCTCACAAACTGCATGCATCTCTCACAAGACAGGCCCTTAAAGGGGAACTTTTCTGGGCATCCACAATACTACAATTTACAGGAGGAAACAAGACTTTTCCTAGTGTCTAGAATTGTTCTTAGACTCCAGTAGAGAGGATCTTGCCTTCCCTGAGGGTTTCAACATCATATGTCACCTTGGAAACAAATGAGCAATTTCCTTTTCTGGCTATCTCGTACCCTTCTTGGGACTCTCCTGAACCACTGACCTGCTGAAGACCCGAAGAGACTTCCCGCTGCAGCAGCATAGCTGTGGTGTAGCACGGCCAAAACCATGCTGCTCTGGCTTAACACTCCAAGCAATTAAACTAAATCTGAGTGCATCTTGAGCAGTGGGAAGAGATTAAAGTAGGCTTGGCTACTACTTATATTAGATATCTTAAGTACTATACTAAAAACGCCCCTTCTAACGGATTTCATCCAGGAGAAATGTGTAATCACTTATTCTTCTGTCTTTGGGGTCTCTGTTTTGGCTTATTTCACATGGAGGATGATGCCACCCATCCATCGAAAGGAGTGAGAAAGAAGAGGTGGGAGCTACACTTTACTGAGAATTCTCCATTTCTGGTGAAATCAAGGCTTTCATAAAGCAAATATAACAGAGGTCATCTGACACAGAAGATTGCTGCCTCCCTTTAAGATAGATGGGATAACTGGGTTATTAATGGACAGCAGGAGCAGCTGGTAGATGTGGGAGGGGGAACAGTAAGTCCTAACATCAAATGATGATGGAATTATCTTAATCTATTTAAGTAGCATAGCAGCAATTCAAATTCCCATACAAAGGACTCCCCGCAGCAAATTATGTTTTAGCAGTCCAAATCCTAGACCTTCTGGCAATTAAGAAAGGACTTCATTTTCAAACATGAACATGAAATATTTGAACTAAATGCTTTCTTTAAAGGTCTGTTAAAGACTCTGATCTAGCCTCCTCTCTTCCTGTCCACAAAGACTGACTTGCATGGAAAAGCAAGTATGAGACTCCATCATACAGACTGACAGTGCTGAAATCTTCCTCCTTGCAACCAGTAAAGCAGTCTTCTGTTTCTTCCATTCTTCTCCAACACAGTTTCAAAGAAACTGGTGTAATTAAAAAAAAAAAGTAATCCGGAGTAGCAGAAGTGATTAAAGTAGTAATTAAAGAGTAATTACTCTTTAGAAGTAATTAAAGAGAGCAATATAAAATATTCTAATAAAAATGTTCATACTGTAAATTATATGACATTTGAGGAGAAAAAAAAATGCTCTTAAAAGTAAAACAAATGGGCAAACCACTTATCAACAATCCTCACAGAAAGAATGGCATTTCTAACATGGTAACTCCTAAAGTGGAGTGGCACACCACCACAAACTTTGCAGTCTAAGACAACTAAGACTACATACAAAACTATTCAATTTTGCAGAAAAATAAATGTTATAAAACAGTGTCACAGATATCTAGTCTGCCTGCCATTGTGCCCAATCAAAACTATATGCTAATCCAATCAGTGGARCGCTTTAAATAACTTTTCTTTTAAAAATCACTACATAAAAGTAGAATTTTCCATGACAGCAGCGACATCTTAGAAYAGAAATGACAGTTTTAATTGTTTTTTTCTATGCATTTTAAACCCTTTTGCAAATAAGCACACACCAATATCCATGTTTTATTCCACAAATYACTCCTCCTGCAATGATTAAGACTACATTATTTGTAAAACACGCAGTTGCTATGAGTCATGATTTTTTACTATTTTTCTCCATAACTTTAATAAGTTAAAATAAATGTCTAAGATATACATTAGGCTGTACAAGAGTACACTTGAGAGAAAGATAGAGTATTAAAAAGTGAGTTATGCATAAAATGCTGTTTTACAGCAGTTTTACAGCAACATGAAAATAGAAATGTTTTCTGCTTTATAGGAATGCATTATCCACAAACCTGCAAGCAGAAGGAAGCACTAGATTTAAGAAGACATTTCAACAACTTTTAATTTCCTCTCTTTTAGGTGTTAAGAGCTGACAGATGTATTCTGATGTACGTTATTAAACTCATTTTGGCCTAGATTCATATAATATAAGTTTACCTATCTGACGCATCTCAATAAAGAAAACAGTTACTTGAGACTTCCTATACAGCCCTCAAGAAGAGAAACATAAATCCAGAAGAAGAATCCATGTATCAAAAATCTGAATCATCTGGAGAGCTCTCCCTTTCTGTGAGCTATTCAGGGACCATAAGGCAACGAAACTAGCACAGATGCCTTGCTTAGGTTAGACAAATCAAGGCGTGCRTGTGTTTATTATCTAAAAAACTGGCCTGAAAAAGATAAAGGAAAATATTATGGAAAACAGGAAAATACCTGCAAACACTGCTATGAATCATCTTGGCTGATGTTCCCATGATATACCCACAGTATCTGTTACTCTCAGAAAAACACAGATAACTCATAAAACTCCATGACAAATGCAGAAAACCTTCAGAATGAACAGAAATGCTAAAAGGGCCCAGTAGAATACTATCTTTGCCAGTCATCATTTCTAATTCAGATTACACTCAGAAGAGCACAGAAGTCTTGTCTTGAATTTTAAGTATGAGAAGAATAAGGAGAGATTATTCATTCCTTAAATGAGATAAAATGCAGTCCTCTGGGGTGCATTCAAAAATTAAGGAGGAGTTTAAGCAGATGAACTTTCTCTCTAATGTCTAAAGAAAACCAATTTATTCATTCCATATAGAAACACTACTGTGGCTAGCTTCTCTCAACATCTTCTAATTCACAGCCTTACGAATTTTTCCTGTGATCTCAACCAGGGAGTCTTGTCAGGTTTAACCAGCAAGGGAAAAGGCCTTAGATTAAATCTTCATTCCTACGTATGACAACCTAAAACCACAAATTTATAATGTTATTATAAGTCAGACAGAATATATTTTATGAGATGATGGGTTAACAGTAATTAAGAAACTGGCCCCAGACATGACAGGTAACATGAATTAGATTTCCTCTTTCTTTCTTGCCACTTAGTGGCATGTCCCCTTCTCAAAAGGCTCTAATGGCTTAACAATTTACAAAAGGTATCACAATTAGACCTCAGCACTGTTTGCAAATACACTTATTTTATATATCACGCATACATTATATATGTATATGTATGTACATATATAAAATATGTATGTACATATACATGTGTGCACATATATACACACACACACACACACACACACAGAGATACACACACATACTTCTAAAGTAAACAAAAAAGCTAGCCAGACCTCCCTCCTGCAAGATAGTCTCAAGTTTCAGGAGGCTGCTATTTTTCACCATAGATTCCAAAATCGTATTCAAGTAATTTCTAAATTTATAACAACTCCTTGATTAATGAAATCACAGTTTATCTTAACATTTACAATACATTATGTTTTCACAATATACACCAGAGGAATTCTCTTGAGCCTTTTCCAAAGCAAATTCTAATCACTGATAAAACTGATTTAAATCTAAAATTGCCCATAGCCATTCAAGTTTCCTTTGCAGTTTCTATGAGAGTAATTTTCTTAACCCCAGTGTTCTGATACTATTTCAGATATACTATATTCTGCTTACATAACCACCTGTCTATTTCACCTTTATCAATTCAGTTTCAAATATGTAAATATATGCCTATCTGCTAGAACAGTATGCACAGTTGGCTATGCACAGTTCCATATACTGTGGAAAAAACTTCACGTTCAGTCAAGAGAGTTTTACTACAGCGATAAGATACACAAATTTAATACAATCTAATCTGTTGAGAATGACAAAACAACACAGCATTTTCAGTCAGGTATAACCTTTAGGAAGAGAATTCTTTAGGGTAGAATAGAACTCAGTTTTGACCTAAAGGAATACTTTTCTTTACTCAGAAACAGTAGAGTAGAATAGCAAAGGTAAACATAGCTGACAATAAAGAGAAACAAAATGAACACACAACTACCATCTCCGCTCTGAAAATCTGTTCATTCTGGCATGCAACCAATAAATAGCTTAATTTTGAAATCAAAAAGGAAAAATAGTTGTGAACATTCCTCTCTCTGACATGTAAGTGCCAAACGCTTAGTTCACATGCACGGGTTTCCCTTTGGCATTCACATATTTCACATTCAATTTGATAAGAATTTCTGTATCACGTAAATTTTGCATAYGATTTCTAGGGCTGGGAACATGACCTAGAAGACATAAATGAAAGATGACAAGAACACAACATGAGATGCAGGACCAGACTGAAACTAAGCTTTCCTTAAGTCGTAATATTTTGCAGCTTGCTAACTAGTCCACTTAATTATTTACCTTAAACTCACTCTACTATATACATCCAGATGAACTGTACAGACACTTCATTATATCACCTTGTAGTAAACTTCAGGGAAAAACAATCTTTCACTTGGCTTATCAAAAAAAAAGTTACAATGAGAATTCCAGAACTAACAAGTAGTAGCTTTAGATATTATTCAGTCATGAAAATAGCTTTACTGTTCACTAGTTTTATCTTCTGTCTTAAAATGAAATTATTTATGAACTATTTTAGAATTYGAAACACACAGCTACTAAAATTTTGACATCTTTGGCAAAAAAATGGTTCCCATCTTATAAACCTTTCAGTTATGATGTACATATTTTCTTTTAAAAGTCAGTGAAACTATCAAGCTTTTGCAGCAAAAGGCAATTTTAGTGATGTGGGTTCTAAGGAACTACATTAAAATAATGTATATGGTAGAGCAAGTACTACTGTTTCTTTAACAACTTTCATAATCTTAAAGAGGTGAAACATTTTAAGAGTTAAAAATCTTACTAGAAGCACTTCTCTCTAAACTTCTACTTTTGGACTCAGAATTTAAAAAGCTGACCGAAGGAGTAGATGTTCAATATGTAGCAACATACATGGAGATTTTTACAGTGGAMCTAAGATACATTTGTCATCTTGTCAAAAGAGCCTAGTGTTCAATGATGGACTTCTGGTGATCACTCTGGCACAGAATTTCATAATGACACTAATAAGAACCCTTACACCACTATACTGGCAATCACAGTAGTGAGCCGTATCGCTTAACCTATATACATGCATTTACCAACCAAAATTAAAATAGCACACCATTTAGGTGCAGACTAATTCCTGACCTTTGAATTTGTGCAATTCATTTCATTCCTGCATACCCCAGTTTCCTGATCTGTAAAACTGGAATACCTATCACAAGGAATCTGCTAGAGTTTCATTCAATAATGTTGGTGAAGCTCATGAGACTCCTAAGCGACCCTGTTATTCTCAAACACACTACAGTCAGCAAAACTAAACAATCACATCTTAAGAGACAGAGTTGTCACAGACTATACTTTTCAACAGTTCTTCAATTCTGAAAGATGTTCACCCAAATATTTATTCTCAAGATCTTAGAAGAGATACAAATTTATGCATATAGTCCCAGCTAGAAACAGAGGTATCAGTTGTCTACAAACTTACCAATCTATTAGGACACACAATTTAACTAAAAAAAGAAAAAAGGCGGGAAAAAAAAATAAATCACATAGTCATGCAAAGAAGATCTACAACCACAAGGCAGGGGTATGGGAACTGGGGGGTTAAAAATTACAGCATGTCTAAGTTACTACAGGAAGGAAGGACAATTTCCTATCTACCCCTACAGCTGGTTCCAATTCTATTACTGCTTCGATTACTAATTCTCCCATGCCACCCATAAATTACCTTCAAAACATTTAACATGTAAGCTGTGTTACAGCAGCACAATTTTATGTAATGTGACATAAGAATAAATTGTTAAGTGACTTTACACATCTGGATACAGGGAAAGATGCATTTATATTATACACGTGAATTCCAYGCTTGGAAGCAAAGACACCTTTATCCATGCTCCAGTCAGGTATATTCCTTTAACCAAAGCAGTTATTTCAAAAAAGAAGAAACAGAAACAAAAAAAAGAGTACAGTATGGTCAGACGATACAATAGATTTAAAAATGTCAGATGTAATACCACCAACAGTGCAAATAATTTTCAGTATTTTCACTACACTTACTAAGCATTAGATTAAAAATCACAGCCAATCCAAACAACTTATTCTTACTTTTAAACATAAACCCCATCATTTTAAAAAAAGACATGCCCAAGAATTATAAAACATGATTTATATTATATGCCTTACTATGATATCTATGCATGGAGAGAGGTCTCCAGCATATACCAGAAATACTAATTTTTATAAATGTAATGTAATCTCTGAAGATTCTTTATGACTGCAATTAAACCTGGCAAGATATACGATTAAATACAGAGTAATTGATTTCTAAATAGCAACTAAACAAATATTCATTCTTGCTTAGTTGTGGCTTGTATGGAAAACAGAGCAATGACTTTAAACACATTTTCTAGGGGAAAGATGTCTACATGTCAAACCCAACACTTGTGTAGTCATTCTAAAAGAAATCTGAGGTATAGAAGGGTATAAAAGCAATATTCTCACATTTCAACACAGATTAAGGTAAAGATCCATTGTCTAGACAACACACAGTTTTAAGCTGTTTGCATGGAGAAAGGCGGCAAATATTCAAAAATGCCATTCCTTTTTGACTTGTAGTGAAATTATATTAAACCCTTGTATATACTTCTCACTCCACAACTGTCAAAAATATAGAATATTAGATCTATCCAATGAGATCTTTCCTAAAATTGATAGACTTTTTGTTGTGCTCCACAAGGAGCCGCTGCAGATCCATCACACTACATGAAGATTACTTAATAGAAGAGTCTTCTTAATATATAATAATCTAAAATTAAAATTTAGCACATATGATTTAAATTAAGTCATTATTAAACTTGAACATAATAACCCTGTTAATCCAGCAAAGATGGATTAATAACAGCATACATCTTCATCTTGGATAGTATAGACAATTAACTAAGATATTTGTTACTCACACACACTCATGCAATGTAAAAATGATGACTTCTGACATTCATATCAAGCTCTATCCCTTTATGTCCTAGACATAAGGAACTCTGCATCATATTTGCCGTGAGATTTTTCTGTAAGATATTGCCTGCGTGCCCAAGTATCATGTCTTAAATGGGATAAAAATGCCCCATCTGGCAGATGTGCTACAATGATATATTAATAAATATCACAAGTTAATTCATGTGTCTGAATTGCTTAGATTCTACCAAGCTAGAAGCTGTAAGAAAGACTACTAATACTCCATACTTTGAGATACTCTAAGGTCCTTACGAGCTTGTTTAAAAAACTAAGTAAAATTAAACAAAAGGAACACATTATTAAAAAAAACCATATACCTCTGTGCCTAATATTCACACTATGAGTGAAATTTTGCATTTGTAGAAAACACAAATAGATCTGTGGTATTTCTTATCTCCTGGTTGACTGACTCTGCTGAAGTTACTGGGGAAAGCATGATTCCATAACTATTGTTTCTGTATATAAGCAAGCTAAAAAAGCCTCCAATAGTTCTCCAATAACAAGGAAGTGCTTCAGTATAGGTACCACCTTCTACTCTATCAGAAGAGAAATAAAAGTATAAAATAACACAAAAAAAATGAGAGAAAGAAGCAGAGAGCATATAAACACACACAAAAAGTTGCAGTGATGGGAAGGAATATACAACCTAGAAATTCTCTGAATTAAATGCAGTCCAAGAACTTTGCTTCAATTCTTTTTCAAATTCTGTTATGGACATTTTCCAGACAACTAAGGAGGAAGTCAAAATGAGGATTCCCAATTGTGCAGTTAGGTGGGCTTGGGCACAATTTAGCTCCCATTTCTGGATGTTGTTCTGTAGGCTGAATCCTCCACATTAACTGTGTTTGACATCCCCCTTAGACATGTGAACCATAAAGTGACACGGCTTGGTTTTGAAACCAACGCTATCTCACATAACACCTCCTACTGCCTTAGGCTTGATTGTTTCCCAGGACTCTAGAAATCTATGTTTCACCTCTTGGGAGCCACATGAAACGTGTAGTAGATAGGCCTACAAAATGAACTGTTTTACACTGAACTTTTCAATGACATTACTCTGTTTAAAGATAAAATGCAAGAGTGTACAAAACACTTAGAAAGGAGGCATGCAAAGAAAAGTTTAGCTTACCTTGCATGGACAACCTTAAAGATTTATCATACATAAGGCTCTCAACATCCCCACTACATCTGGTTACCATAGATAGCATCCACCTTGAGATACTAAAACGAATGCCAGAGTAGAGAATGATGSTATCCTCTTATCTTCAAGCTCCTCACACTTCTATAGATAGAGAGAAGCTCCTCCTAGTTCACTTTATTAGCTGAAGTCTCCCTTTGTAAATCTTTTTTTTCAGGTACAAGCCACTACTGYATACTGCAATCTATTACAGTAGGAAAACTCTGAAACTAATCGCAACCTTTCTTACCTGTGAAGCACTTTCCCGTAGAATTTCAGTGCTTTGAAGAAATAAAAAAACAGAGAAAGCTAAAGAACCCTGCATTTAAAATAAAATCAGCAGTTTGACACAAACACATACAAAAGGTGTCCTAATAACCACCATAAACTATTTATGCATTCCCACATCCTCACAGTCACTATGATACTGAACAATTCCAGGAGTGTGGAATGTAAGTGAGGGACAAGCTAACCAGAGTGAGTAAATGCATATAAATAGATTTTTGCAGTTGGCTGTGGATATCAAGAGCTTAGAAGCATCTATTAATACTGACAGGCACAGGGTAGGTGCACATTGTACTGTCAGAATTTTGTACAATAAAAGGGGTAGAGGATTTCTGGCTAAGATACCAAATTTTTCCATTAGCTTAGACATTCACTCATTATTATCATTAATGTTCAAACAATGGGTCCATTCATAAACTTTCACTTAAACTCATAAATAACTCACAAGTAATCCTATAAATCACACACAGTTTAATCTATCCCAATGGACAAAAGACCTGAGATGACCCCCTTAGAACCTGAAATCACAACAAGGTATAGCACATCAAGCCTGATGCTTAGATAGTAAGCCTCTCTCGTTTTAAAAGTGCTGAACAGAGAGATTACTGTCAGTGTGCCTCAGAGCTTTGCCTTCATGCCTTTTCAGCAGGAACAGTGGCAGAGACAGAGGCTTAAGCAGTGTATTATCAGGTGTTGCCATGTAGTGTTCTCAAACTGAAGGTTAGATTTTTTTTCTCTTTTACAAGAGATTTTGTAAGTAGTCACAAATTAAAGATTATATATATATTCACCTTATTTTAAATACAAACATGCTGCACATGAAAATGTTTGTATCATGTTTTCCCACAGGCTCCTGGCCTTTAACACATATTTCCTAACAAATAATCCTTAAAGCCTTGAGTTATCTTTCTCTTACAGTCTCAGTCACTCTTAAATTCTACTTATCAGCAGAAATTGCTAAAAATATGCAAACACAGCTTTGAAATAAAATGGTTATTAGAAAGTTCTCACACTGAACATGAATCAATTACAGTAATGGTTATGTAAATACCAGAGAAAATGTAACCTGAAGATTCTTTATTGCCTAGGTATAAGTTAGAGTTGAACTTTCCTGTTGCAAAGGAAAATTATATCATCCTGTAATGGAGGTGAGAAACCAGAAAGTGTCAAGGTTGGCTCCAGGAAAAAAAAAAATCTTCTTACTACACTTACCAAACAAGTAGGTTACATTCATACATAACTGATGGAATCTTTGCCATCCCATGTTTGCAAGGGTTTTTTTCTCCATACTTTTGAGAGTAGTATTGCATCTTATACAAAATCTTCTTCTGACATTTTTCTCCCTCACTAACAGCAAAAGGATTCACACTCAGTTCTTATTCCACTACATTCCTCTGCTGCCAGATGTTTTTGCATACTACTGATTCTTAACTGCCTAATTCATCCCTGTATTATCCAACTGCTGTGTTTCATCCTTAATGAAACATATTATAAAAGGTCTACTGTCATACATCTGACACTATCCAATAATTCAAGATGTTGATAAGCATGAAAAAAATCTCTTAATCAGCTAGAAAAGCTGGAWAATTTCTATGATTTTCTGCTATCCAACCAAACCTGGTTACACAGTCCATCGCGAGTTTTTTTCCCCAAAAGTATCAGACAGGGTTGCATCTTCCACGAGTTCCTACTCTCAAGAGGTAAACTAATGCAAAATTACATTCAACTACACAGAATTAAATTACAGCTGACAACTATTACTTGACAGGAGAGAACTAGTTTTCAGAACTACCATTTGATTTGGACAGATGTTTGCTAAAATAGCATTAAAAATAGCTTGTTTATAATTAAATTAGTTTGCAACTTTTACCTTATTTAGGGAGTTAATATTTTTGCTAAAAGCATAGCACATAATTGGCTAGTGCTCATTCTGCATTCAAATACCAACTGCAGATTCTTGCTTAGGCTTCAAGACTTAGAGAAATCACAGCAAGTCACCTTTGGGTCTTCTCATAAAGTCTGCTATTATATATGCCTTTTATTTAGAGATAATTGAAAGGCCCTCCCTTAAAATTACAGCTGTTAAATGCAGAAACTTCCATTATCATTCCAATACTTTTGGACTTGTATTGTTACAATAAAAAACATTATTTGATATTAAAAAAACTATTTCAGAGAGACCTCTTTCCAAAAATGAGAAAGATCTGATCTGGATTCACCAGAGAGAATACAAGCAGGAAGGGAACACAGGAGTGACACTATGCCTATTCCCTACATGGCACCGTAGGACAAAACATCTGTTACCACAGAGAACAGGTTTGTGTCAGAAGAAAGCAAAAAAACATAGAAGAAACCCAAAAACAACTGTCCTCATCCAAAGAAACTGCTAGTTAAAACAGCATCTAATCTTAAAGAGGGCAACAACTCTGAAGGACTCTGGGTAAAGGGCCATGAAAAGAAAGTCACTATATCATTGGCAGAAAAGAAAGTCATATCAGAATTTCATAAATATATTCTATAGAGATATTCTGTGAGATTTACTCTGTCATCTTTACTTCTAGAATTTCTTCCTAGATGTCACATATCTCTACTGATGTCAGTCATAAAATTATTGCATGTTTCTATGCAGCCCAACATGCCACCTGCTATGCCTGCACACCCATGTATGCAATCTGCAAGGCAAGGAAAACCTATAAAAACTAAGCAAAAGCAAACCTAGGAAGAAYACATGTAACAGATACAAGAAAAGCAACTCACATGTGGGAGTTCACATCTTCTCTAGAATTTTTTTTTTTCTCCAGAAAGAGTCAATGGAGTTACAAAAAAAATCAACTTGATTTTAAAAGAATCTTAACAAGGCACAGAACACTCACAAAGACTGGAACTTAAAAGTGTAAAATAAGAAAGGGTTTTCTTTAAATTGACTCAATACTCTGTGTCACAGTAGTCTTATAAAATAGGTAGAGGCAATTTGTAGGCACTAAGGRTGATTAAGCTAGTTATTTTTTCTTTTGAATTTCCATTCCTGTTATTCATTTTTGGTACTTGGTAGAAAAGCTAGTTAAACTAATCTACTTAAAGAAGGAATGTCACTGAGAAATATGTTTAGTCTTATATTTCAGCCAACAAGAATACTTATATCATGACCTTTATTTTGCRAGAGACATATGCTGATTATTTGTATTAGAAAAGGTTATGAATCTGGTAGCACTGAAAGCTAGCTGCTCCCTACAGATACGGTTGTGGCCTAACATGTAAGTTTGCTTTCTTTGCATGTTCCAAGACACTCTTGTAGCAGGTGGGTCAGAAAATGGCAGGTAAGTCTCAGTAAGTCAAATTATGCACAAAATCTGAATGGAGATTATTTACTTGAGAAAGAAACAATAATTATTCTATGAGCTATGATTCTTCTTACTCCAATTTGTATTTTAAGTTAAGCCTAAAAAGTTCTGAATATACATAAATCTACAYTACGTTCTATTTTAACAAGTCTGAAAGATTTAGTTCAAAAATTGTGCACTAAAATTCCAAAAGTTGAAGACTTAATTGCTTTAAGTGCTTTAATTGCTGTCATTCAGGTGTAGTTCAAAAGCTTAAGAAAAAATTACCTTTTTCCTTTCTGCCTGTCACTGATTTTTGTTAATTGTTACTTGGACACAACGACTAACAGCAAAACGAGCAGGCAATCTCTGCTAAATAAATACCAACATAATGGTAAAGGTTGCCAACAGAGAAAAGCCAAAGGATTTTATCTTTCTCATTAACATATTATGACTAAGAGCTCAAGTCTTTCATGACTTTCATTTTTACTATTTCAATAAAGGCATGAACTAGCATAGTTGTAGACTGAAGGTTCAAGGAAGGCTCTAAGTCCCTGCAATTAGCTTTGTTTAATGAGACATGCACTAATCACAGGGTGTGGCAAATTCACACTGCACACAACCCTCTTTCTACTGTGCTTGCGCTTGCCCTGCCAATATTTCGCTTGTTCTGAAGTTCTAGAAATTCAGCATCATTGTTTCACAAGACCCAAGAGGTAAACCGTGAAAATGTTGAACAAACTTTAGCCACTTCGAGAAGAAGATGGCTCTGTGTTGTTTTTTTTATTATTATTATTATTATAGCACTGGCCAAGATGCAGTCTATGGGCCTGATCTAGCCACTACTTACTACTCTCTGCTCCAAGAGCCCCACTGCAAAGTGCCACATCATAACTAAATGAGTATCTGTTATATGATCAATACAAAGTCATCCATATGACATTACACACATGCTTGACTACACTTTGACCATGGGACAGATTTTTTTTGATATATGAGGAAGGATTAAAGAATGGAGTACTCCAATATGTGAAAAGAATATGGTCCAACTAGACTAAGACATCTTTCATACTTCATTTAATAAAATGAAATAAAAGAAAAATAAGTTAGAGCTGGGAAGTCTCTGTTAAAAGTTTGGTTCATTTTCCCACTCCATTTAAAGATATGAGCTGCTGCATAAATCCTGCATCATTTCTGAACCATCATCCAACAAATCTTTAGAAGTTCACAATCTCATTGTTTAACAGAAAACAAACAAAAAAAAAAGAAAAAGGCTACAACAAAGAAACCTAATTCTTTTGTTTGCACCTTTTAAATTAAAAATGAAAAAAAAAAAGATTTTTTCCAAAATTCTCTGCTTGTGGTCTTAAGTCCTATAGTTTCCTGTACTTCAGCACAGAAAGATACCAGTTAATTTACCTAACCTAATAAAGGCAAATATTAATATAATAATAATATAACAATATATATAGTTATATTAGTAGTAGTAGTATTTCTGACATCTGAATTAACCTACAAATACATCCACTATGTTTGTATAGCGAGTGATAGGGAAATACCACATATATTGTGATTATTTGCAAAATGTTTGTCTTTAAAGAAAACAGTAACGAAAAGCCTAGTCTTCTACCATTTCCATGTGAATAACCCAAGTATTAGTGAGAACTCTGGTTTTTGCTTTCATTCTAGGATGTTTTAAAATGAATTAATTATGTATTTTAATTCTTCAACACTCTTTTTTCCATAACAGAAGTTTTGGCCATGAAAAGAAAAGTAAGTTCTATTACTAGTTTCCATAGTTCTTCCAGGACTTACTTCATGAATTCATACTCATTATTATATGAAAGATGATCTATTATATGCAATAGGATCATTGGGATCAAGGCTGAGCTCTGTAAAAGGGCCATCTTTCAGCGGACTGACTCTAACCCTAATTTGAAACCTGGTGTTTCACTGCACACAAATATACAGGTACTCACTGCAGTGAGCTCCATGCATCTAATTAAAATCTTTACAAAGTACTATTTACTCAGAAACCTGTTTTCAGTGAGTAAATGGTAAGTACTGTTTAATTTCCAAGCTGGTTACTAAAGAGAGTTGCAGGAACTATGCAAGACAAATAGCAGTTCTAGAAAGACATGGTGCATCTGAGATATTTTTACTGCCCTCTAGTGCACTTCGGGGGAAGAAAAGAATGATACTTCGCAGACCAGAATATTAATGTTATTTGGCATTACTCATGTGAAGGTCTACCAAATAAATCTGAAGGTGAGCGTGTGACTGCATCTTGTGCAGATGAACTCTAATTTGTGTTTCAGCTACATAGCTCAGGCATAAACAGCAGCGCAGTCAAAACAGCCGACTGAACAACTTGCCCACATCCCCGTGATACATTCCTCAAGAGCTAACCCATACAGAGCTCGACACAGCTGCATGTTGCCCAGAACGCATGGGAGTGACTTTGGGAGTCAGTCACCACTCTCATACAGACACATAAAAGACTGCTTAGTTCCACCAGCTATTATTTGCACCTCAAGAGTGTACTTTTCTGTAATGTCTCATACATTTAAAATTACTAACGTTGATTAATCAGTTAAGCCTGGAAGCAAAATTGGAAGTCACTAATAACCTCTCTTCTGTTTTAACCAAACTGTAAGCGTTTTGTCTGTATTTTCTGTCTCATCAATAGTGTAAAAGGAAACATACAATGCTGGTAGTCTCACTGAATATACATCCTCAGGCCCACTTACAAATTTGGAAGTCCATATACATAGTCCCATCAAAGTCAACACAGCTATATATGTGGAAAAGGATCTCATCATAGAAACAGTAAGGTTGGAAGGGACCAGAGTAATCCAACCTTAAGAAATGAAGCTAAGCTAAGCTTCATAAGATAGCTACTTATTAACTAATTGCATTAAGCCCCATTTAGAAGAACGAACAAAGAGTCTCTCACCCCTATTGCATAAAGGTTCCCCACAAAGCTTTTTTTATTTTTTTTTTAATTTGGAAGGGGAGGTTATATAATATATCATCTTTCCACTATTCTCAAGCGTGATGATAACAATATGGTTTTTGCTTTACAAAGTAGTATTTTAATTGAAAACTAAATACCACTTCTAACTCACCTGACTTTTTAAATTACATTACTGTCCTCACAAAAAATAAGATGTAAGAGCTTAAAGGCTTCTTTTTCAGTTTTCTTCTTCTATTTTATTCCTCATTAAGTAGTATTATTTCAGACATTTCAAAACATTTTTCTACAAAAACAACAAATGTAAAATACACTGATAATTTTCAAAGTTAAAACAAAATGCCTCAAGTAGAACAAAGGAATAAACAGTTTACATAAAGCAACAGTTATACTCACTGGAATCCAAGTAACAGCTTTAAACACATTTCATAAGCCTCAGATTTGGAGCATGAAAGGAGACTGTTAATAAAAATTCATAACTTTACAGTTCTTTTGTCCCTTTGGAAAAAGTGATTTATGAAAGGAAATAAAAAAAAATTGTAGTATAGTCCCATAAATATTATATGAACATTTATCAACCTTCAGTTACAATGATGCAAGCTGCACAAATATTTATAAATACTAGACAAGGTGGTAGGTAGTAGAAAAGGGAGCAAAATATTACACAAGATACTAATAAATTGAAAATCACTGTATTAGGTATTAAAATACAGAAGAAGATAATTAAGAGTAAAGGAAGTTCTATATGATTGTTTTGTGATCTGGATAGTGTCAGCATCAAGTAYGTAAAGTCCCTGCATACTGCTAAGTGCCCACCTGCAAATAAGAGATGCCATTGCAGCAGTTCTAAAACATTACATGTGGTAGTCTCACRTTCATAAAAATCTAAAGTCATCTTTTAAACAAACAGCAGACATTCCAAGAGTCAACAAAATTGCTCTCTAAGGATACCACTGGAGTAGTTTGCAGTTCCAGCAGTTTAACATAAATCATCTGTTAATCAAAAATCCTGTGAAGACTTGTTTTGGAAAGGAAATGTAACTACATGTCACTTACACTCTTCTTTCAAATACAGACCTTCAAAATTATTTAATCATCTTAACCATAAATATTTCAAATACTTGTTATCATCCACTTTATTTTCTGTTCATTCAAGCAAAAGTTCTATACATCTGTATTCCTCACCACTCCTGAGTATGGAAAACTTTTTGAAAAAGAAAACATTCATATGCCAGATACAAAGAAAAGCTACCATCTTCCATTTATGTATTCCACACAGTAACAGATACAATATGTTAATTGTGCTTCCTTATAAAAGTACTCTGAAAATTTGTTGTAGCAATTGCCAATAAAAGTATCCTGTAAGGAGGCAGTCCCTGCTTCAGGCTAACTCTTAAGTGTCTTAGGTTCTTAAACAATAAATGAAGTCTGATCCCTTCACCTCCAACTTGGCTTCACCTCAAAGATCCTTACTTTTAATAGAAGTAAATAAAGTAATACGTTCACATGCCATTGCAGGAATTGAATTCCATATGACATTTATAGCTATATCGTTGTTAAACAACACTATAAAGAAAGTTCAATCTCGTGACTGAAATATTCCTCTAAAACATTATGTACTTTGAAAGACTTAGATTTTTTTTTCCTTAAAAGGTCTCAAATTTACCMATGCCTCAAACATGGCTGGTAGAAAAGAGCATTTTTACTCTCTGAGGGTACCAGCTTCCACRAAATCTTCTGGTTTCAAGGAAACAAATGGTGTGTGAATAATAAATGAATGGTGTGTGAATAAGCATTTGGATCTCATGTTCCAAGTGTGGGAGCTCTGCAGTCACAGAGATGAAGAAACATTTTGCATCATCCTTAACAGGTCCCTTTCCAAATTTAGAAGTGGCACTAACAGCTTGCAAAGGAGCTTTCCATAGGCTCCATCAGGTCAAGCCAACCTTCTGAAGGGTCTGTGCAGAAAGCAGCAAAGAGGGGAGGAGAAAAAAGAAAAAGATTAGATCTTTAAGTTTCCTTTAAAAGGGATAACAGTAACAATAATTATGTTCTAGATCATGACTCAAGTTACTATCCCTCATTTTCAATACTTTGAATTTGACAAAAGTACTTTGATCAGTATACCTATTGATTATCTCACAAAAGACATACAGAAGAAAAAACATAGGACTAAATATGTATCTATAGAGGAAAAACTCTGGGATTTCACTGAATCCCAGAACAGTGAGTTTGGAAGGGACCTTTAGAGCTCATTCAGTCCAACTCCCTGCACAAGCAGGGTCACCTACAGCAGGTTGACCAGCTCGCTGTCAAAACAGCTTTAGAGTATCTCCAAGGATGGAGACTCCACGTCACTGGGCAACCTGCCCTAGTGTTTGACCACCCTCACAGTGAAAGAGTTTTCCCTTAGATTCCAGGTGGATCTTCCTGCCCATCATCTTGTCACCGGGCGCCACTGAAAGAGTCTGTCTATGCATAGATAGTATCTATATAATATTATAAAAGCATTTTTTCCTCCTGACCATATGGGAAGGTAATACAAAAGGAAGTTGACGCAATGGTAATTGCTACCTAGTCATTGATACACTGGCAAAAAATAAAGGTAGCTCAAAAAGAATGCCTTTCTCAAAACTGCACTGTTCTGTCTCTCTTGCACATGTACAAATTGCATTGTTGAGCTGTAAGCAGTCTAGATCTTCCTTCAAGTCCCTTAGTTCATTTTTTCTTTTTTAGACAAGATGAAACATGACTGGGTAAATATGATTCATCTGTTATCAGGACAGACACTCTCTCAGCCTAAATGTAAAAACTCCTCAGGATGACTTAAGTTCCCATGCCATTATTTATTTTTACAAGACAAAGATTTTTASCCTGGCACAATAGCCAAATTCTAATTGCAGTAATTATAGTCTACTTAGATTTTACATACATWCATACACATACATACATACACATACAAATCTCACTAGGAAATGGCTTTCCTCCATTCTAAACAAGAGTATTACGGGTATGTCTTATTAATCCCTGCAAAAATCTAAAAGTGGCTCCAAACAATTCTAGAACTTTAAATATCTTTTTGGAAATATGCCCAAATCAGAGTACAGCCTTGGAGAGGACCAAGGCTGTACCTTTTTTCAGGGACATAATTACAGCATGATTACTATCTCTTCAATACTGCAGACAAAAAAAGCACTCAATTCCAAAGAGGAATCATCCGTAACTAAGTTCCAYAAGAAGCCTCACAAATTCACCTGGCAAATTTTTCTAACCACCAGCTCTATTCCTGCTGCTTCAGGTGAGGAAAAAAGCATCACAAGGTGTTAGTGCTCCATTATATCCTGTTAAGTATCTTAGCACATTTATCTAATTAGACACAGAAGCAACTATTCCCAAACACAAACACACACTCCCTTACTAATGTATTTTAATAGGCGTCACATCTCTCCTTGAAAAATTCGCTATGTCCTAGATTTAAAACTGTCTACCTTCCAGTCTTGAACAACTAATTTGGCTAATCTCCTGTCCCCTTTTACCCAATCTTTATTTTGATTGCACAAGCACTAGAGAAGCAAGATGTACCCAAATGCATCTTACCCAGGGGAAAAAAAAGCTGACAGAGCTTGACAGGACTCAAAATATCTCACACCTTACCCAAGCCTCTGAAAAATTCTAATTTTTTTTCATAAAAAAATGCCCTTAATATGAAWCTGCCCTCTAAAATACAAGCCCTTCTCCCTTTTAATACACCTGTTTAGAAACAAAAAGATTTTTTTTAAGTTTCTGAAGAAGGCATACTTTYGCAGATGAAAGCAATCATGAAAAGCTTCAGGCTACAGGATACTCTCTGCTTGCGCCCTTTTCCCATCAACATACGACCACATGAAAAACAGGCAGTGACAACCTGACCAAGCTTTTTGCTCCATTTGGAGAAAAAGCACTACAAAGCACTGACCATGCTTCAATAGGCAACTCTAAGCCTCATCCTCCTTACTCTGACAATTAATGCAAGTCTTTAAAAAGAAAGCTGTAACAACTGGAAAACGTCAGAGGGACACAAGACCAATCATACCTAATGTGCTTAAATCATAGTCAATGCAGCAGTGTCCCTTACATAACTACAAAGAAACCCTGTAAAATATTTGTGTAAGTACCTACAAGCATGTATTGTGCTTTGTTAAGAGTCATCACTGCAGGAATGAATGGAGGTGAATATAAGATAGCTGTTAAATCTAAACAATTATTTACAAAATTTAACTACCATCAGTACTAACACTGAATTTAATCAGAGATACACATTACAACAGCGACCATGAAGATGTGAATAAATAAAATGAACTCCTGTAAATTCACAGTAGAAAGTCAAGCCAGAATTCATATATGGAACGCAATATATGGCTCAGCTCAGAAATTTACATCCAGTATGGATTTTACACCAATGTCTGCAAATTACATAAATGCAAAACATTTAAAAGCCAACGGTGCCAATGCAAAATATTTCAAGGAAGTGTGTTCAGTGATTAACTTCTATTACCAATTTTCCTATAAAAACACCAATAAAGGTATGAACAATTCCAATTCAAGGTAATAACTACTAGTTAATACTCTAGAACCTGAGGATCATTCATAGCATAAACAATGTAAGTTGGACAGTTCTGGGCCATCCTTACACTCAAAAAGACCATACAACTCCTAGCAAACAATTTTCATAAATACTGCTATTGATGGTCTCATTTAAGAAAGAAAARCAACAAATGAACAAGCAGTAGAGGCAAAACGACGTTCCTCTGCTGAAAATCACATCTAAAGACAGGTTTGAGAAACAGTGGCAAAGTACTAGGCTGAAACTAGTATTTTGATGCCTGTTGTCTGTTATACAAACCCTAAAAGACTTTATACTACAGAAATTCAATTCATACAACTACTAAAGAAAAATGTGTTTCCTTCACAGTCAAAAATATAAATGCTTATGTTTTAAGTTACATCATCATAAAAGTATAACAAAAGAGCCAGTTTCATAATCCATCCAAAAAATATATTAATTTCAGGTTTTCATTTATTTTCTCCCACTTCTGCCCCCGTGCATACCAACCACAGCCTGATGTACAATCAAGAAAAAGGAATTAGAGTTCTCATAACATCAACACTTGCTTTTTCGGAGACTCACAGGATCTTACTGTGATCACCAATCGATCAACAGGAAATCAGGAAAGCACAGCTGTTTCCTTATTCCATTCACAGGAAAGAAAAAAACTCAGTTCATGAGCAGCAGTAAGGGGAGACTCTAGACCCCAAAGGCCTCTGACATCCATACTGACCCAAAATCTTCCCAGTTATAAATTAACTGTGTAGACCGAAAACCCACAAGTCTCATATTTCTGCCACTCTGCTTATTCTCCACCAAATCTATTCTAGACTGTTTTGTAACTATTGTCTTAAGTTCAGACAAACTTAAATCATACCAGTCTGCATGTCACCTGTCTGTCTGATTAACTTTTTATTATGAGTCTTTGTAGTTACTGGGAGCCAGAGTTAACTTTTTCAAGCCAGCTGTAGCATTATTCAAATACATAAATCAATATAGAGCACCTATATCTTAATATGGCTAGAAATTAAATTAAAAATTAAAACAGTCAAGCAGCAAACAAAGTGACTAGCAAGAAACACTGGAAAAGACAGGTTGATTTAAATCAGCTGGTTCCGCATATTCTTTTCCCTTTGGTATTTTCAACAAATTTATGGAACTAGCAAGAGTTACATAAAAAAGCTGCCCACTGCCCTTTGGAGATAGCAAATGAAAATAAATTATACTCAGAATCATAAATCTAACAGTTATACAAGCAATTCTGAAAAAAATAATATCTCAACAGCACATGAGATATTAAGTTAAAGTAACAATCCAGGCTTTTAAAAAGATAATTACAGTAGAATTCACTTTAGAGATTTCAAAACACAAAGCCCTACTAAGGTGCAGCCATCTTTGATAGAGGACAACAGAAAACAGGCACACAGCAYGCTACAACACAGAGGGATTAAAAAGGAACAGATGGTTTCTATTTCATTGCTGATAACCCACTTTTCATTTCATAAGCTACTTCTACCATTGAAAGTCTTATCCTGTTCTCTGAAATATACCTGTTACCTTTAAAATATTCAGAAGTTTATGACTTAAGAGATTATATACATCTTTCTGTAATTTCTCAATTATTAAATATTACAGTTTTCCCACGCTGTCACGCTACTTAAATGAGTGCTCAGCATTTAGTTACATTTTCCTAAAGGACCTAATTTATTCCATAATTATACACAAATGAGTCTGCCACAACTTGGCACTAATCTGTAGTTCAATGTGATTACATCTAGAAATCCATATAGCACTCCCTATTGAGATTAAAGACTAGATTATACCATAGACTGGAACAGTAGCATATACAGGATTGTTTATTCATGTGAACCTAATACAATTACTCTGCTTACAAAAGAGATGTCAAAAAATGACAGCCTTCCACTGATGATGTAATAAAAACAGATCTTTAATGTATTTAGTTTATTTTCATTATAGCTTACTCAACCAACGTGGTAAAATTTTCTTTGATGTAGCCAAACAATTCYGGTATATGCATGGCAATCACAGTATTGTTAACAGAGTTTATTATAACCCTGTTTCATCACAGTGATGAAAAAAGCAAAGATCAGTGGTAAAACCATGGTCATCTGCTTAATCAGAATTTACAGGATGCTTCCATGTTTTTTCTCCAGTACACACCAATTTGTTTTTGTTTGAGGGTTTT
>NW_028185372.1:2471799-2480055 GCF_003343005.1 Rhea americana | reverse complement strand
CAATAATGCTTTTCCACATAAGTAAAAAAGTAACAGCAGAGCAAGACTAGAGCATGTGTTATCCAAAAACTCTTCAGTACATGTGCGGAAGATTGCTGCCACCACACTTTACTGAAAATGTGTATATTTATTTTATTTCAGAATCAAATTACGTAGGGTAAATACATGATGCTTTTTGCGAAGTGCAGAAAGTGACACCTGTACCAGACTAAGGAGCCAGAGACAAAGTTTTCCCAAATTTTCATCCAGTCTTACAACATAACTATGATCAATCCATAAGCTATTTTTATTAATTCTCATTTGAGAAAGAAAATTCTAGCAATTTCTGGCACAAATTAAGAAAAATTTAGGTATATATGAAGAACCAATATTATTGCAGCTATTTTGCAAAGATTGTTTTAAACAAAATTCCCTTTTATTTTCCAACATGTGCAAAATGCCTTGAAGTATTAGAAAGAATCTGGAGATACTCAGTTTATAAATCAATCTTTTTCTTTAACAAGAGAGCTATATATTCCAGTATGTAATACATCAATTACCCCGTGTTCTTCCACAGAAGCATCACTTCCTTCTTTTCTTTTTTTTGTTTTTTTTTGTTTTTTTTTGTTTTCCCCCTAAGACAACTTTTCCTGATAATACTGGTATTTTCAAATCTCAGTCTGTATTTAAGAAAACAAAAACAAAGTAGGTAAGGAAGCAACCTAGACACAAGCAATTAAGAATAAAGTCTGTCTAGAAAAGATCAGGATGAGGTATTAGAAGACATTTCTGATGCATAGTTATTTGTGATACTTCAGTGAAAATATCAGCAAACATGAGGTTTAAGTTTAAGTTTAGTTGCCACGTTATAACATGATTTCAAGTTTACTTTATTTTATTTTAGTACAGTATACATTGAAATCCTTTGAGCATTAGATAGATGCTCAAAGAATGTTTTACTCTCTCAAAGATTAAAGATACTTGCAGGACTTGATTCCCAAGCCTAGTTGTTTCTCTCTGTGTGGCTTCAATATTTCAGCACTATAAGGCAGTTACAAGCTTCATAAGTGCTGACAACAGAGTAGAAGACTGTTTTTTCTAGGAAGAAAAATGGGGACAGCTTGGGAGAGCTGTGATTTACACGGGCATTCTGATGAGGCCCCAAAGAAAGAACACCTGTGCAGAACAAGCGTACATTTGTTGAGATTTACCACTTCCTAGTGCATAGACAAAGTTACCAGCTATTAATGGACACTTTTTTATATTTGTTGTTCTTTGTGTAAATTTATTTTTTTATTTATTTGTTTTTTAAATGACAAGCATCCGGGTTCATCATATTGAGTACTTTCAAAATTTGGATCTTGAAATTGACTGCAAACTATCCAGATCCAAAACTGATTGAAACTAAGCATCTCCTTCAGTATCAACAAAGTACTTTCACGTGCTTTCAAGACAGTAGCTATTACTCAGACTACCTGTTGGAGATGYACATTTTCAAATTAAAAAAGAAAGAACAAAACACCCCTTATTATCATTGCTCCTACTTCTGTATAATGTGCAAATAAGAAAGAGTGACCTATACAAGAGAAATTCACCAATCACATGTATGTTTTCAAAAAAAAATCCAGATATTTTAAAAAGAATGTTGCATTTGTTAAATAATCATTAGGAAAAAAAATCACATGAAATCTGCATTTCAAACAACAGTTATACACTTCACCCACAAATTCAATCATAAAAGAAAGAGCATAGTTAAAAAAAATKAGTCTACTTGAAGTGTTTAAACATTAAAGAGGAATAAAATACTTACATTATCTTCCTCCTGTAAATCATCATCATCATGATCGTCATCACTGTCCTTGAACCCAGGTGGAAGTGGTGGCCCAATGAATTCATCATCATCATCATCAGAATCCTCATTTTGACTTTGAGCTGAAGTCTGGGATTGCACAGAAGGACCAGTTAACTCTTCATCTGAGCTATCTTCACTTTCACTACAGGCTGCATCTCTGCATGGAAAATTTTAAAAATTGCTATTTCAAGAACATGAACACATTTTTGACATTTGGAAATTTCTGACAGGTAAGAAGAACTATTTAATCCACGCTCATTCAGCTCATTCAAAGTAGATGTGCTCCCTCTGCTGGTAGTTAACAAGCAGATGGTGTTCTAACAGCAGGCAGAATGTCTGAAACTGGCAAGCAGAAAACTTGTAATAATTTTAAAACATTACTTTCAAGTGAGTTTAAGAGTCTTTTCTTGCAGTGAGCCTAGGTTACCATTACAGTGATACTTTGCAGTGGACATTAGCTCTTCCTTTCAGATTCTGTGAGATAAAAGACTCACACTGCAAGACAGTCCTTTGTGAGCTTATATTTTAGGAGTACATATACGATTTACAAGTAGGCAGAGTACAAAAGATAGTTTAACAATGAAAGGAAGAAAAGATGATAGAAGGATTTTTTTCTTTAAGTTTGGATTATCGCTTAAAAACAGCAATAAAAATATACAATTTCAAGAACATAATAAAGCATTAGAGAAAGAGGTTCTAAACTGCATAATTGTGTCAGTATGCCTCCTAGAAGAGCTGTACATCAAGCAGGTAACAGGTTATACAGCAACATCTGCCTTGGATTAGTAAATTGAATTCTATTTTAGGAAAAAATCAAAACTAACTAAAAACAGTAAGAATTAGGTTCTCAGATGTTACAGTTATAAGAAGGTCTTACATACCTGAAAGCTTGTCTAATTTTTCCAGCTATATTTACTAGCCTAATAAAAGATACTACCTCTACATACAAACTTTCCTCACACAGTGATGGGAGACATTTAAAGTCCTACATCAGGATATCCCTGTCCAATAAATCTAACTCAAATAAAATAAACTCCTCTTACTTTAAGGCAATGGGACAATCAATAGCCAACTATCAAAAGGAAGCTTTTCAAACACCTGAAGAGGATTTGGGTCCACTAGAGTTAGAGCTCCACTAGAACAATTTTTAATTGTTAATTAACAATTTTACTATAGCTAAGTTGAAGAGCTCTAATGGACCGAAATTAGCTATAGTATAATTAGCTATAGTAATTAACAATTTTACTATAGTATGTGCAAACRAGTTGCATTAGTGTTGATACGCATTCCCAGACCAGCAAGCCCCAAATCTTTTCCCCAAGAGGCACACAATTTAACTAGTTTCAGAATGGAAACAAGCATATAACACAGCTGCCAGTGAAAATGGTGCACAATATACAACGATTCAAGGACGCCCTTCCAATCCCAGATTCCCACGTTTTCAGATCTTCCCATAGATGCCCAAGAAAAACATGCTGCTTTTTTCCTAACTGTGTACCTTTATCTTTCCCTCATTTGATAGCAGGAATAAATACATCAAGTCAAACAGTTCAGTATGTTGAAGAGCAGTGTAATCATTCAGCATGTGAAATGGCCCTAATTCCAGTGATTCACCGCTCTCCAAGCTTCGACAGAGAGCTTGGCCAAGTACCGCAGCTACAGCTACTGGTATCCTCTGTCCTGACTGGGAAGACAAACCCAACAACATCTAAATAGGAGCTATACTAAAAGCCCATATAGCTGAGTAACGTCCTCCCAAAAGTGGCCAGCAACAGCGCTGACAAAAGAAGGACAAGAGAACGAAGCAGACAGCGGTGTCCCCTTCAWCTTTTCAGCCTTATGGCTTATGGTCTCCCTGAATCTGAAGCTGTAGCAAAAGAACCATAGACTTGGCAGCCCCTCCCCGAGGATTCAGAGGTGAAAATAATTAAGTTTTCTGCTTTCTCTGCTTACCTCCTCAATAAGAGGAATATCATTAGAGGAAAAAAGGCTACATTACAGTCTAGATGGCACACTGAGAATGGAAATAAAAAATATTCTAAGAGTTGGGCAGTTATGTGGGCATATCCCCCCCCAACACATTTACTCTCCTCACGTCACACACACTATTTTCTTTGACATTTTTTTTAGACACCAGTAGGTGTTCTCATTTCATAAAGTGTAATTATTATTGTACTTAAATAMGTAAGTACTGTAACCAGCAAAATTTTCTCTCTGTATTAATTGAGTTCAAAAGTAAAAAAGAATCAATAACTGTTCTCCATGTCTTTCTGGAATGACCAAGTCCTTTCTAACAATTACAAAAATCAGCATGGGGCTAGTACRATGATCTAATGTAATGTATTTAACAAAAACATTCAGGAAAATGTTGCCTTTTTTGGACAATAGAACAAGCTGTATATTTTGTATCAGCTTATAACTATTAACATCTACATCATACAAAGAGGCGCTGTTAATAAAACTTTTATACTCTACCAAGTCCTATATTACATAGTTCAAATATCAGTTTTAGGATTATCCTTTTGAATTGCATCTGAATCACAATGGCATGTCTCCCTCACTAGCTTCCCGTTGTTTTCAGCACTAAGTTCTAAACTACATACCACAGCTTACAAGGAGATATGAAACTGTAARCTGACATCTGTTCAGCTTACAGTGCCACTCTGGCTCTTCACATCACTGCCTCTGTTCTCCATCCTCAGTAAAAATAAAACAAAACAACCTTAATATCAACAGAGCTCTGGTAAGTTACGAGAGCCTACCTGACTCAGAATAATCAAAAGGAGTTATATAAAGTGTCCAGAGTTCTCTTCTCTCAAGTCCTTTATCTAAAAAGGAGATTTGGGGAAGGCTCTGGATCACCTGGTTACTTTTCACTTTACCGTTTGTTTTAAACAATTTCTTAAACTGAAATCTCCCAATGTAGTACACGATCACATTACATTTAAATTCYTGTTATCTTCCATTATTTCACCAAAAAGGTATTTCAGAATACCAAAGGTGAAAGGTAGCATAGAATACATTTCCTTTATGCATAGGATATAACAGAGGCTCTATAGTATAGTACATTGTTACTTAAGCAAAAGTCCACAGTTTTTCCGAGCAACAGTCAAAAAAGAAATTTTGAAACAGAATTCTGTTCTCAGACTAAAATACTACAAGGTAAAATTAACCACTGACTATATACAATATTAACATTTGTAAATATTGACACATTTTTCAGGAATCAGCATTTCCCCTGAGAGACTTCAGACAACATAGACACGTACRTACAAGTTAAATGATGTTCATGCTCTTCAAAAAAAGCAGAAGAAAAGGCAAGCCCTTCAGATAAGGAAGCTGTTAAATGGAATAATCTTCCACCATATTTAAGTACCTTGGAGTTAATGTGGACTCAGCTCCTATTGCACTTGAGGCTGAAGCTGGTGAATTAGGCTGCAGACGTCTAAATTCCTTTTCAGCCTGGTCTTCCTGCTCTCTTTCACGAGCCTCTGAATATGGAGAGAGCAAGTAAATGACAAATAATCAAGAATTCTAGAAAATAATAAAATTTCATGTAGGTCTGAAAATGAAAAAAAAAATTTACTCTGCTCAACAGACATAAAACATGTGAAAAGGTAAAATCAAAAAAAATATTATCAGATTTCCACTGCTAACATAACAATCACTCAGAAAAACAAAATGTCTCAGGGAAAACGCAAGCACCTTTCAAGCATTAGTTTGTATAGATTAACAAACATAAGYTGATCATATCACGATGCTGATATTGAAGTATGTTCAACTTTATATAGCATGACAGTAAATAGTACGCCTACTTCAAACAGTTCTTGAAATTCACATAGCACAGAGAAATAATTCAGTACATATTTATAAATAAGTAAATAAATGAATTCTAAATATATATGGAAAATAAATGGCCACAACTCTTTGCATTTATCCCCATTTCACTTACTGAAAATAATCTCAATGGAAGAGTGCAATCAACAAAAAAACAGAATATCTCATTTAAAAGTATCAATAAGAATCTTACATAGAATGGTGAGACTGGTGCAGAGAAACAGATACAACTACTCTGTTTCTTAAAGCTGTTCAAATTACTTCTGCAGAGAAACAGATACAACTACTCTGTTTCTTAAAGCTGTTCAAATTACTTCTGTTAAGCAGAGAAAAACTACACTTTATCATCTTCTCCCTATACAAAAAACATACTTTCTTGTTTCCCTCTCATATACTTAGCAAAACAGTTCTATATCTCTTAAACTATCAGCTAAAAGTTGTGCAGTACAACATAAAAGCGTTTTCTTCTGAAGAGACACATAAACATCTGCATGATACAGAACTAGGAAACACATTTTGATCTCAGTTCTTCATGGGTAACAGACAAGATGGAGCTGTTTCCAAATGTTATCAAACACAAGGCAGGAGGGTATTTTGGGTAATCTAGAAATAGAATGCTCATAGTGTACAAAAAAAAAAAAGAAGTCTGAGCTATGAAATGTTTCTACACTTTTTCAAGTACTACGTGCCACAAATGGCAACATATATTTTTCAGGTAAGCAGCCGAATTAATTACAAAGTTTTGTCATTTTTGGAAAAATAACTGATCTCACAATCAACAATATGTTGCGTTCCTATTCCAGTGAAGATTCTAAAAATTTTTCTTTGGTTTCAGAAATTCAAGTTCAACAAACAAAAAACAAAAATTCAAAATTCAGCAATTCAAAAAGCTCTACAAAAGACTAAAACACTTGTTCTGGCTGTTTATTAATCAGTCAATCAATCATCAATCTAACAATTTGACTGTTTAACCACTCAGCTGTTYACAGGATTTCCATGTTGAACTAAAACATGGTGCAGTCAGCTGATCTCTCAAAAGGGATTAGGATAGTACAAGCTGGACCAGTATCAAACATGAAAAGCTTCYGAACATGGAAGAATTCTTGCTGTATTTAGACTTAGCCAGTAGCATGCAAATCTTATTTTGGGATCCCCTATATACATGAATTTCACAATGCCATAAATTCCATAAAATCAGCAAGCCTCCACAGGATTATATCGTTCTGCGTACAATTAAAACCTGAATATAATTAGCATTGAGATATTCTCATTTGTTCATGAAGAACTACTGTCTCCATGATAAGGGGCTTCAAAGTCTACTGTCTTCACAAGTTGCAAAWTTTTAGAGACTGAATTAAGCCCAGTGGGACAGAAGCTACTCAACAATGATAGCATCACATGGAGAAAAAAAAGAAAAAAATGTGTGTGCATTCATTACACGTTGTACAAGTGGAAGGAGAAACTGTGGACATTCGGGTTGGCAATGGGAACTCTAGAACCACATGGTTTTATGTCCCAAAGATCCTCACTCGAATGGTATTTGGTTGGATTAGGGGGCAGGTTTAGCTCAGCTGGTTAGAGCATGGTTCAATCACAGGTTCAATCCCCGTACAGGCTGTGCTGAGGGCTGGACTAGACGATCTCCAGAGGTCCCTTCCAACCTTACCATTCTACGATTCTATGATCAGAAGCAAAACATACCATTTTCACTATCTTCCCCTCCAAATCTGCCACCTTGAAAACTTACCTCCCTCCAGCACGGAGGGGGATGAAGACCAATTTGAGGGGCAGCCACAAAACCTGCTCTACGTTATAAGACACAAAAAGCATCCCCTTATTTCTTCTTTTTTATTCTATTCACTCTAAATTAAAGCTACCTGTACTAACTCCCTTTACACAATAAATATAAAACTAACTAAAATAAGGAAGGAAAGAAGGCTGTATTCCAACCCGACCCTCGCTTCTGCGTCTGCTGGCTACACCTCACACGCAGAACCTTGTGCGTTCCTGTCTTGTATGTACTCTGATAGTACACACAAATCAACAACTTACCGATTTAGTAAGCCCCAAACTGCTTCAGGCTGTATTCCTAGAACCAACCTACTTTTTCCCCCACAAAGAAAAGCGACATAAAGCGCTTAGAACYTCACCCCAACACAGAGTAACGGAGTACACTGTAAAAAGCAATAGCTGACAACGCTCACGCCGCTTACCCAAGATCTTCCTGCTCCTTTCCACAGCAGTTCTTCTCGTTTGTTCGAACATGGCTTCCAGGTCAAAAGTCCGAGCTTTTTTCCCTAAAAAAACAAGGAAAAAAAGGGGGGGGGGAGAAAAAGGAGACCCTGGCAGTGACCCACCTCACTCACAGGCGCTCCGGGCGGCGGCGACCCGGCCGCTCTCGCCGCCAACGGCCGCGCACGGCCGCAGGGAGCGGGCAGAGGAACCCGCCGCCGCCACGCACCGAAGCCCGAGAAGCCCATGGTGGCCGCCAGCTCCGGGTCGGGCCCCGCCAGCGCAGCAGCGTCTGTAGGGGGACACAAACCAGGCGGGGGTCAGCGCGGAGGGCGAGCGAGGGCGGCGGCGGCGGC
>NW_028185372.1:2434996-2471329 GCF_003343005.1 Rhea americana | reverse complement strand
GCGGCAGCGGCCAGGCCGGCTCGGCGCAGCCCTCACGGGGCCACGCGTGGGCCGTTGCGGGGGACTGCTCAGCATTTCAGGCTTCCGCTGCCACAAGTGACACATGTACTCGCGTGGTTTAACCTAGATCTCCTATGGCAAAATTGTTTCGTGGCATCCTGCATACCATATAGACACCGTACAGACTATACACCGTACAGACTACCCAGGCTCCGCGTGTGCGCCGCGGGGCTCCAAGAGCCGCAGTGGCCACCGAACAGCCCGTAACCACCCAGGCAGCCTTCGGCCGCCGAGCACGCGTGAGAACAGCAGCCCCGTCGCGCCGCTCTCCCGGGGACGCGCCGCCCRCCCCGCTTCCCGGCGGGAGGCGCCCCGCCCCCGCGCGGCGCCCCGCTCCTCGCCGGAAGCGCCCGGGGCGCAGGCGGAAGTGCGTCGCGCGCGCAGGGCCTGCCGGGATTTGGCGGGGCGCGCAGAGGCCGCTCGCCAGCGAGCGCCTTCTCGCCGCGCGCTGAGGCGCCGCCGGCCTTGGCGTTGCCGCCGCCGCCGCCGCCGCCGCCGCCATGCCCGCGGCCATGAGCCCCGCGGCGCCCACCGCGCAGGAGGCGCTGGAGATCGCGGGCCGCATCATCGACCGACAGATCCAGGATGATCGCTGCTACCCGGACTTGTCCGAGCTGCTGGCGGTGCCGGCGCCCGGTGAGGAGCCCTCGGTAGCCGCCTGCCTCGCGGCCTCCGCCCCGGCCCTCCCGCGGCCTCCTGCGGGCCAGGCCTGCAGCGCGGCCGACGCCGCCTTGCCGGCCAGGCGTGGGGCCCTGGGCGGGCACGGCTCCCCAGCCCGGCAAGGCCCCGGGGCAGCAGCAGCAGCCGGCCCCGCCTCCTTAGGGACGGCCCAGGGCTGAGCCCGACGAGGCCCGGTGTGGCGGTTCCCCGGCGGGGTCTGGCGCGGCAGTAGGGGACGCTTTGGCGCTTCAGCGAAGGTCGCAGCGTGGGCTTTATGCATGGTAGCGGGAACGGTTGCAAGAAGAAGAGGCTTAGGACTGGGACTGCAGCCCCATCTCCCTCCGAAAAGCAGTGAAAATGGCACTCGTTTTCCATCTCGTTTATTGAGAAGTCTCTTGCAGGATGGCCTTAGTGTTGCCAAGTGCACAGCACCATCCCTGAACATTACAGGGTGCCTAAAAAATCTCTCTTAAACTTCTTTGAGTGCCTTTTGTTTGTCTGTAGCGCTATGTCACATGTGGTTATGATACAATGTATAGCTCTCCTCAGACATTTGTTTTGTCCTCTTTGAAATATCGAGGCATCATTGCTTACTTCGTTGGTGCTAATTATCTGGCCAAGATAAAGACCCACTCTATGGCTGTAGGTGACCTAATCAGTGTGTATCCAGCAGGTGGCAGGATACAATCAAATATTAGCAGTATTTTCTGTTATGATAAGATATGATGTGACCTACCTTAGCAGCATTATGGAGAGTAACGTTTAAGATAGTCATTAGTGTCCACTAAGTGTCTCTCTGGAAGTGTATTCTTATTTATATCCTGAATTTTTCTTTTTATCAGGAGAAAACATTGGGGAACTTTGAAGTATAAAGAAAATAGAAGGAACTTCTTTCACCTTGTGTTTTGTCAGCTGTAGTTTGAATAGCTGTTTGCAAGGCTAATGTGTAAAATAATGTCAGAGTTTGAATAGCTGTTTGCAAGGCTAATGTGTAAAATAGTGTCAGATTTGACAGCTTCTTCGTCAGTTTTTTTTTACATATAACTTTTGTCACAAATACAGTTATTCTAGATTGTGAACTCCCATGCTTTTTTAAAACACTTTATTGCTTTTTGTGTAAGGATACTTTCATACATCTGTTTGCAAATCTACTTGCTCCCGTTTTGAGAGTTAGATTAACTATTTATGGCCCTGATCCTACATATGCCTTTGTTCATGCATATTTTGTGAGTAGCAGTATTTGTATGTTTAAAGGCTTTACAGTATCAAGACAATGTTTTTGAGAAGTCTGAAGGGCTGGATTATTCATCTAAATTAAAATGAGCAATAGGCATTCTCTAGTTTAGATTTCACAGATTAGGGGGAAAAAAGGGTAAAGAAAAAGAGGGTTTTTTTGTAAATTTTTGTTTCTTTATAGGAAGTCTAATTTTGTTGTTGTTGTTATTTGCAGGTAGTCCTACAGTTTCTGGTATGTCAGATATGGATTATCCTTTGCAAGGACCAGGTTTGCTGTCAATACCTAATCTTCCAGAGATCAGCCCAGTCCGCAGAGTCCCACTTCCCCCTGAGCTAGTGGAGCAGTTTGGGCGTATCCTGATGAAAAATCATGTGTTAGGTTGTATGTGTAATAATATTCAAAGTGAACTTTTGTTCTTTCATAATTGTTTTTCCCGGATATTACTGTTGTTCAGATGTTGTTCAGAAAACAGATCTTGCTTGCCTTCCCTTTATAAAGGCTCCAAGTGGTAATAATGTCCATTTGCGTAGACTTGCTTTTGGAATTGATTCCTATATGAGGAACTTTGCTTATTGTACCTCGTTTGTGAACTGCTATAATATTAAAATTTTCACAATTTTAGAGATTTTGAGTTTGCTAGCCTATGTGCATTTAGTCCTTACATCTGCAGTGCTTCAGATATGCAATGCAATTGTATGATGGGAGTATTTCCAGAAATCAGCAGAGCTTGGCTAACCATTGACAGTGACATTTTCATGTGGAACTATGAAGATGGGTATGTACACAATGTATTCCTGATGGTGTAATTCATATTATATCTAAATTAAGTGATTATAGTTATGGAGATTGTTTATTGGTAGCACAGAGGTGTGCTTTTCAGTATAAGGTATCTTGATTTCTTTTAGGTGGTTGAAGGTTCTTGAAAGTTGTTTTAGGTTCTTGAGTAATAAGTATTTAAGGACTTAGCTATGCTTCTGCCAAATCACCTAGAGATGGAAGAAAAGAAAATGCATTTGCTTAATTAGACTTATTCAGTGTCCTGAAGTTATTGGTGTATTTCTGCTAAGGCTTTAATTACACTGAAAAAGGTAGAAAAATCTTATCCTAATTGCCTAACTCAGCTAATAAGTACACTAATGCTATAAAGTGGTCAGTCATTTCTACAATGCTAAATAATATGTCATTGGTGCTTTGGCTGTATTTTCTAGTTACTTTAAAAATATCATGATTGAGGCTGTCACACCTAACTAAGGAAGGATAAATGAAAATTTCATAATCTTTTCCAATGACAATGAGATGTTTATGATTTACAGTTTTGTAATTCTAACATGCTTGTATGGTAAGAATTTAGTAGGAATTGCTTTATACCTAATTCTTTTATTTCTTAGTTTTAAAGTTGAGACTGTGCTTCACACAGTTCCTCTCTGTAAGTTTACATTGTGTCTCAGTTAAATACATTCCACCAAATAATACAAAATTTCATACTCTTAAAGATATGGTACCGGAGAAAGAGTTTGGGGTTTTTATCTTTTATGATAGATTAAAATTATTCCATAAAATTTACTTTATGCATTTTTGATGAAACAGATACCATATAATTTCCTCATTCTTGATGTTAATTAGCGTTACCTATGCTGCATTATGTAATTCAGACTGGACTATATGAATTAACAGCAAACAAAAATACAGATTACAATTGGATTTCAGGTTTGAAGTTTAACTGTAAGAGGCTCTGATGTGCTCAAATAGTTGCCTGCATAGTTTTGCTGTGAAATTTCTGTCGTTTCATTTTGCTGGACTTACTTTCAATCTAAGCAAAATGTGTACATGGTTTAAAATTGTTAGAAGTATTAATAATTTTTAAATATACAGAATCTGACTTTGTTATTATGTAATTCTTGAGGTTTTTATGCAGCTTTTGTATTTTGGCAGGGGAGACCTTGCTTATTTTGATGGCCTCAGTGAAACTATTCTTGCAGTGGGTCTTGTGAAGCCTAAAGGAGGTAAGAAATATATGACAGTGACTAGAATTATGCAGTTTCTAAACATTCTTCATATGTGTTTGTATATGTATACATAAAAATGCCTGTGTATTTATATGCATGGTTATGTTTTATTTTTGTAGAACCATTATGAAATTGATTACAATCCAAAAGTAATGTGTAATTTAACAATTATTTACACTGATTAGCTTTTTTTTTTCTAAACCATGTTGTACTTTTAATATTTCTGCTGTTTACAAATTTACACATTGAAGGGATCTTTCATGAGATCCTTATTTCTAGCTTTTTTCCTCCCAATTCTTTTGGTGGCTACTGCTTACAAAAGATTGAAGTCAGAGTTGGATTGGCAATAGGGTTGGACATAAAAGAAGTACATTTATAAGAAAAACATTATTTTTAAGATTCTGTTATTTCATGAATTGGAAGCTGAGCTGCTGGTTGTTTTCTAACTCTAGAGTTTCACAGATTATTTGGTCTTAAATATGACTATTCCCTCTAACTAGTAGATACTTTTATCCAGTGACTACAGTGGATACATTCATTGCGAGTCTGCAAGGTTGACTGCAAACAAGATTTATTTTTTTTCCCCCACTTCAGGCATTTTCCAGCCTCATGTACGACACTTACTTGTTCTGGCTACCACAGTGGATATTGTGATTTTAGGGCTCAGCTGTGCTAACATACAAACAGGTAATACCTCTTTTTTTTCCCTTTTCTTAAGTAAATTAAAGCTATTAGGTTGGTATTCTTTATAATGCATTAACAGGTAAACATTTGTTAGTATTCTTAAAAAAGCAAGATCACGTGCTGTTTCCCTTAGTAGATTATAAAACTTTTTACAGTCAGAGTGAAGGAATTCCCTTCTTATGGGGTAACAAATACTGATCCTGGGACTGTCAGAGGAACGTTAAACTGTGTTGTTCACTGTTTGATATAAAACAGATTTTTGAAACAGTTAGTCCTGTTAATTAAAAAGTATATTAGAAAGGGAAGGAAAAGATAGGTGTGAATCTTAGTATCAAACGCTGAATGGAGTTCATTAAGCTGATTTGCATTTGTATTACAACCACAGAAATTGAGAATCCAATACCAACTTTTTTCAACCTTGTATGTAGTAGGGAAATAGAGAAAAATATATACATGAGGTGTATGTGAGTGTGTGTGTGTGTGTGTGTGTGTAGAACTCTTATTTTAGATTTGTTGGTATTTAGAGGAGGTAACAAATGCTAGAAAATATATGGAAAAACAGATTTTGCTTCTTTTCTTGGGAACTTAGAGAATTTACTATGATTTTTTAAAAACAAAAGATTAATTATTCTACAGTTCACTTGGAAGGAAAGCTATTACAAAATATATTTGGTAATTCTGAAATTTGCTGTAACATTTTCTGAAATACCTATAGTGTGTGTAAGAACAAGTGAAAAACTAATTTTTTTTTTTTCTTGGTTCACTTAAGGTTCTGGAGCCCTCAATGACAGTATGTCTGGTGGAATGCAGCTGCTGCCAGACCCTCTCTATTCACTCCCTACGGATAATACTTGCATGCTGGCAATAACATCCACTGATAACGGGCGTATCTTTCTGGCTGGAAAGGATGGCTGTTTATATGAAGTAGCTTACCAGGTGATGATAGGTTTTATGCACAGGCATTTTTTCATGGTTGTGGGATGAAAGTACTAAGAGTCCTAAAATTGATGTCAATCTTGTCATCTCCTTTCTTTCRTAATTCTAGTGTGTGACTTGTTTACACAAATTCTGACTTCTCATCACAGGCATATTTTCTTCTTTTCTTCCAAGAGGCCTGTAAATAGCTGATTGAAGAAACAGCAATGTAGCTTTGGTAAAGCTTTTTTTTTTTTTTTTTTTTTTTNTTTAATGGCAGTTACTAGGAGTACTGTTGCTTTCAGTTGTCATACCTCAATCTTCTAAATTGCTTTGCCACTTCATTAACTGTTCTGGACGCTGGAAGTAGATAAACCTAGTAGCTGATTAGAGAAGGTTTATTGTGCTCTCAGTATTTAATTTTAGCTCATTGAATGAGTTTGAAGATTTGAGCTCTCCTTAAGAGAGAGTTAAATTAAACTTTTATTTTTAATGTTTTTTTTTCTTTTCATTGTCAGCACACAAGAGCTTTGCTTTAGATGTGCCCTATTTTTCTAGGTCCCAAGAGAGGATACCCATGCCCATACCTGGTTTTAATCTTAGTTTGAAGGAAGGACATCAGATCATAAAAAAAAAAAAAAAAGTAAAGGCCAGAAGAGTATTGGCTTAAATGTTCAGAGGCATTTCATTATCTTGAATATCTGGAGCTTTTTTAACTGAAGTTTGTAGTGTTTGCATTCATATTATAGCTTTGAAAATCTTGTTTTGAAGCTCAGTGTTCAGTTCCATATGTCAGTGCAACAACAGTTGAAAATCCACATTATTGTTCCATATTGATCTGCATAATGAGATGTTCTGTGCAGTGTTTTCAAAGAGAGAATGGAACTTATTTTAAGTATAACAGTTCGAGTTACTCTACTGTTCATGGGTGGATTTTTTTGTCAAAAATGGTGGTGGAATTGATCATACTAAACAAAGCCAAGAAAAACTGTCTCMTACCTTAGCATTATGTAGGAGCTTATTATGAGATGAACGTATAGGCATATTTATTTGAATCACAGGTAATTGTATACAGACAGTTGATGGAAAATAAGTGAAAACTATATTTCTATTAAGATACTAAAAATCATTCATAAATCTGATGTAAGCGATTTTTTTTGTTAGATTTGCTTTGGCTTTAGTTTAATTGCAAGCAGTTTAGTTAGTTTGCAAATGTTTCTGTAAGAGGATTTCTGTAGGGATTCTCATAAGAATTGCTGTTAATTTTATAAAATAAAGGGTTACCTACTTCGGCAGTTTTATTTGATATCTTCCAGCCTTTTTTGTGTAAAATTTTGCTTTTAATAATCAGCCACAACTTTCAAATGAAAAATATATTCTTTTTGACTGAAATCAATGGTATGTAATTAGATTTTTGCTTATTTTTTACTTTTTCTGATAGCAGCCAATTTTTTTAGTAGAATTACAGGTTCTTTTTTAACCTCTCTCTCTCTCTTTTTTTTTTTTTTTTTTTCCCCCTTCTTTCTTTAACGCTGCATCTGTTTTAAATTGTAGGCTGAGGCAGGCTGGTTTAGCCAGCGATGTAGAAAAATCAATCATTCAAAGGGCACCCTCTCTTTCCTTATTCCTTCATTGCTACAGTTCACGTTCTCAGAGGATGGTAAGTATTAATCGTTGATTATTCCCAATAATTTAATGTAAACTTTTAAATTATACAACTAAGTAGTAAGACTGAATACTTGATCCTCATTGTGTGCATTTAGTTATAATCAATGGAAGTTGTGGTGGTTGGTGATTCTGAACTTGTCACTTGTTTGTATGCCCAGGTCAGCATATAGATAGCAAAGCCTAGAAGTTTTGATATTTGTGACTAAAAATTCCTATTCTGTAGGTGACACAAATTCTTATTCTGTAGTACAAAATCAATATGTTCATAATGGGATCATTGCAATGGACAAACAAATTTTAAACATAATTTTATCTTATTTCACTGTTTAGTGAAAATTTAACTTGAAATGATTATACTTTTTTTTTTTTTTGTTCAGGGATGGATTAAATAATGCTTATCTTTAAATTTATTAATAATTGTTTGAAATTGTTTACTGTTTAAATCACTTTCTGGTAGAAATCTTGAAGATTCTTCTAAGTGATTCAGCCAAACTGCAGTTTTTTTAACTTGCGTTGGATTGTTTTAAGGGTATTCTATCCTAAACTTTTCTTCACCAAATCCAGTGTTGATTTTCTTCTCCCTTTTCTTTTGTCCTTCCCAGATCCTGTAGTTCAAATTGCCGTTGACAACTCTCGAAATATCTTATACACCCGCTCAGAAAAAGGAGTGCTACAAGTATGTGACTCACACTAATGTTCCTTTGCTGTGTTACTAATGTGTATGTGATTGATAAATTATCTGATAAAGAATCTCATTACCTGATAGTTCTTTATAGATCTGTCAGGATGTTATTCCAGTTTATCTTTCTTTAACAAAGTGTATGTCCAAGACCTAAAATACTTTTTTTGGAAAGAGTAGCATTTTGATCTTCCTCTTAATTGTATGGAAACATGAGAATACAATAATGTTAAAAAGTTTGAATTGCTGCATGGTGAGGCTACATGAATTAATTAAATTGCAAAACACTAAGCACTACTATTAAATTGCAGGTTTACGATTTGGGACAAGATGGTCAAGGAATGACTAGGGTTACTTCTCTTTCACAAAATGCTGTAGTTTCTGCTGCTGGRAACATTGCCAGGTATATGACAACTGCAATGAGAGGCTTCCTTTAAGGCCATTAGTCTCACTATATTTTTAAAGAATGTTGTTTGCTTGTTTCTTTGGATTTTCATACAGCATCAATTATGTAAAAATACTGTTTTTTTTCTTTGAAAAACTCTGTTTTTCTGATTTTAGAACAATAGATCGTTCTGTATTTAAGCCTATTGTTCAAATAGCCGTGATTGAGAATTCTGAGTCCGTAGACTGTCAACTGTTGGCAATCACGCATGCAGGTAAGAAAGCAATATTAATTAAACCCCTTTTTAACTGATAAATAGCATCTGTCGTTTAGCAAAATTGACAGTTTTCCTTTTTACAGAATGAAAGTTTTGAAAATGTTATTTCATTCTGATATATTGTTTTATATATTCAAACTGTTYTAATGTTTGATTTGAATATGACCGTAGAATCATAGAATCAGTAAGGTTGGAAGGAACCTCTAGAGATCATCTAGTCCAACCCTGGTCACACAAATTATGATCCATATTTAATGATAAGAAAACCAGAAGAAAGTGGCGTGAACACAAGTTCTTTAGGAAATTAGTGGCAGAGCTAGATTAAAACCATTTTAGCTGCCTGGCTTTCTAGCAAGAAATGTGGTAGTGTACAGAATCTGTTACAAGTCTGAAACCAGCTTTCTGTCCAAAGTGCTGGTGTTCCTGCTAATAATCACAACTACATTATATTGCATGAAATTGGTCATCTTTTTTCTTTTGTTTAGGTGTCCGACTGTATTTTAGTACTTCACAATTTAAGCATCCAACAGCTCGTCCCTCAATGTTAACATTGGTTCATGTCCGTTTGCCTCCTGGATTTTCGGCTTCTTCTAATGTGGAGAAACCCGCAAAGGTTCACAGAGCTCTTTATAGCAAAGGTAAGCAGTGACATGCAGCCGAGATGAGATTTTCTGTGACAACCACTGTTGTCGTTTTTTTCATCTGGGAGCTTGAAGCAATGGAAATACCAAGAGCTAAGCATAATTTCTGTGTGTTAGTTCTTGAAAATGGCAGGTTGCCATATTTTTCAGAATTCAGTGCTTCTGCAAGGCTCAATATTTGAGCTAAGAACTCTGCGCATGTGTTAATTGCCTTTTTTCATGTAATTAGTAATTTCTGGATAAAATAACGTGGTGCAATTTACCCACATTTCTCTATTCAAGTGTGATAATTCTTCAAATCAAGGGATAGAAAGAGGCTTCTTAACTATTTAGTGCCTGTCCTTTTTTTCTGAGTTTAGCAACTGTACTGAGTCGTTTATTTTTTGACTCGTTTAATTATGATTTAAATTAGGTCACCACGCAGCTTCCAGTTGGTTTCAGCTTTTAGACACTTCTGACTCTAGGCTGAATTTTAAGAAGTAATGTAGAAATGGGAGGAAATCATCTCTGTGTTGCTGACCTTTTCAGTCATTTAGTTGCCTTTGTGGATAACATTTAAAATAAATGTCTGCAAGCAGTCTAAGAGTTCTTACAGTTCATGATCCCCATATAACCAAAAAAGACTGCAAGTCTCTTCAAAAATCATCTTTGATATTTTGTCTGACTGATGACAGACTGACTGTTGGGGGAGGTGCGAGGGCACTGATGAAAACTACATACAAAAATCGAAACAGAGAAACAAAAAGCGTCATTACAGTCTTGGTATCTTCTAGCTAAGTCTAGAGAGTTGTGTTTTTTTTTTTTTTTTTTGTCTCTCTGAAACAGTTTGCATGACTAGACCTTATTCGTTATTCCCCATGGTAACTTGCTTTGTGAATTGCAAGTTAAAAAGGTAACAAAAGGATTAATCAGTCCTTGTAGTTCCTGCATGAAATATTAGGTACACTAAGGCCACATCAGTATTAGTACATCATATACCCCTGGACCATTGCTAGATGCAAGGTCAGGGTCTAATGAATGAGAGAATAGGATGGCTGCTTATAGATACCCAATTAAGAATAGCCTCTAGACAATGATAATTCTCATTTTATGTGGAAAAACTGTGAGAGTAATAGCTGACGCAGAACTATACCAAGAATCATTTTAACAAATTAACAAAAGCAACGATCAACTTCTAGTTCAGGAATGGTGTATGGCACTTTTTAACTTAGTGTAGTGTAACTGCACTCACTTGGCACATGACAAGACCGGAAATACCATGAAAATAAGATTATTGTTACTTTTTCCATTTAGGGGGGGGAAGCTTTATATAACAAGCAGCTGAACATCCAAAATAATATGTATGTCGGTAGTAGATGATCTAAATGCCCTTTGTCTGTCAGGTGCCATGTGAGAACGAAGTTAAAGAACTGCAGATTTTGGTAAGCCTCAATAAATAACAAGAGAAATGCTTATCACAAAAAACAGTGATGTAAGATGTAACCGCAGATGATCAGAAGGAGAATTCTAATAAAATTTTTGTGCATTTGTATGTATATGCAGAATATAATGCTTTTTGGTTCCAGGCAGTCTCTTAGTTATGGACATTGGTGTTGTATTGGTCTAGGAATCTAACATTTGTCCTTCAAGTATATCAGAGGTTCTTTCTATTGCTTTTAGCAGTGAGTTCCTGAGCCTTTGTTAGAAAGAGAATAATGGCAATGCTAAAAGCAATAATTATTTTAGATTTTTAACATAATGATTTTATGAGCAAGGGTATCTCCAGAAGATTTTTCTTCCAAGATCTGTTTAAACATACCATTTTTATGAAGAGTATTGTACCTATTTTAGCCTCGTTTTTGTTTGTTTCCTTTAGAGTAAATACCAACATGGTGTTGGTACCCGACACCTGAATGACATAAAAGCCCAAGAGATATTAAATGCTGTTCAATGTATGATTAGGACTTAGAGATTGATTTTTATTAAGTATGGGGCAGATGAATTCTGATGAATTTCTATTTAATGTGTGATTATTGCTCTAGTGCAAACTATTGATATCACCATTCTTACTAGGGGTCCTGCTGATGGCTGCTTCAGAAAATGAGGATAATGACATCCTGTGGTGTATCAATCATGATTCTTTCCCTTTCCAGAAGCCAATGATGGAAACACAGGTACTAAATAAACATTCCTATGATTTTGATGGAATATAGATTTTTTTTCCTGATAACATGCGTATTCAAATAATAGTATCTGCAAGAATTGGATAGGTTGCAGGAAAACTCCCATGATAAGTTATTTGGATACACTTACAAAGCTACCTATACCTATATTTTAAAATTAATTTAGTAGATGTTTTTGTTCAGTGAATAGAAACTATCTGCAGGAATTGTCAGTTCAGCCGTATTTTCTGTCTTGATGAAATGTATGAATCAAAAGAAATGCCTTATCTTCTAAGAAATAGTAGTTAACATATTTGAAAATACTGTCTCATATTTATCACATTGTTGTCTATAGCATGCTGTTCAAGCACTGGAAGATGTAGTTTCCAGTACAAAGTGTGTTATTTGACAGGAATGAAATTTGGCAAGGAAGATTAGTCAATATCTGTGTGTTAGAAACTTTGGGTTTGTTTAGTTCAACAAATATGTCATGTCTTTAACTATCAGACATGATCAGTCCCTCCATTACTTCACCCATTTTTTTATGCTTCTTTCTTAAGTTGGTTTATAGGAGGGTTTTGGAGGGAATTATTTGCTTTATGCATCATTTCAATGAGAGCATTTCAGCACTGAAACACATCTGGAGGCTTCTACTGGTATACAGGACTGACCTGTCAAGATTAATGACTTTGGAGGAGCGTTATAAAGACACTTTATCATTAGTCTGCCTCTCTTCCCCACATGTACTAGGTGTTGACTTCTGAATTTTTTCTAAGGCATTTAGCAGTAACTGATAGCTAGGTTTCCCCAAAAAAATGAAACCAATTTTTGAACAGTTACTTTTTGTTAGTGTACACAGTTTTCAGGAACATCCTCAGTACCATATGTCTTGTCTTGAATTATATTTAGAGCACTGCTGCCAGCTGTGAAAGTTGTCTAAACTCCCATGGTTCAGTTGCAGCTTTTTGTGGTTCCTTTAAAAAAATAAATTAATTAAATTGATGAGACTTGGTTCTAATGTGGTTGGCAGATTGTTGCTGTTTGTATTCTGGCAGCACTGAAAGATCCTACCTTGCAAGTTGTTTTACACTGAGATATAAAACTGAGTCCTTGCTACCCAGAAGCAGCATGTATATAGCTGCAAATATGTTGGTAATCTTCTGCTAGACAATATGAGGACTGACTTATTTTCTTTGAGATTTCTTGTCTCAAGAATAGTTTCATCCAGTATAATTTTAAGGTTTAATTAGATTTTGTTCAAGGTGATATTTTACTATGTCTGTTATCAAACTTTGGATGATATCTCTCTCTTGTTCAGATGACTACTCGTGTTGATGGGCATTCCTGGGCTCTTTCTGCTATTGATGAATTTAAAATTCAGAAGATTATAACGCCACTAAATAAAGATATTATTCCCATAACTGATTCCCCTGTTGTTGTGCAACAGCACATGCTGCCACCTAAGAAATTTGTTCTGCTTTCAGCCCAGGTGAGTATTTTTGGTTTTTAACAGGAAATCAGAAGAGTAAATATAAAACCTGAAGACTGATTCAGACCTTTAAATGTTTATTCATTATGGATAAATTTTTGTGATTATATTTTGAACATAAAAATGAATAAGGGAGAAGACTGATGAAAACAACTGTATTGGTTGCAAATCTATTCAAAGCCATTGGGCCAGTTTCTCTTGTGCAGTGCATTGATTCCTTTCTGTTGGCCTTAAGAGACTTTTGTTTACATGGATCATCTGAGACTTTTTTTTAACCTTGTTTATACTCATGATTAGGTGAAATTCAAACAGATACAGATTATCCAGAAAACAGGGCTTGAACAAATATTTATTGTTGACAGTTGAAATTTGAACAAAGAATTTCTTCTTTGTCCTGAAAGGATCTCAGAAAAGATTTTTTGAAAGGGGTATGTGTTTAAAAAAAACAAAAAAGTGAAATTAATTTAAAAGGAGGAGTGGGTAAGTTATGTTTAGTAATACTTTAGGGCAGTTACTGTCTTAGCCACTAAATAATTTATAATACTTAAGTCATTAGTGTCTTAAAACAGTACCTCTAGGCTTGTGTAATTATGGGGCTTATTTGTGTAAGGCTGATTTTGTAGCGATATTATTTGTAAACTACAAAACGTTGAGCAGACACTTAACCCTGGCATCCGTATGCATTTGTTTGATGGCAGCTGTTTTGTGTTAAGACAGTTATGAGGCAAGATGCATTAAGATGATTGAGTGCTGATAATCTTACCATGAACCTGGTCCTAAATTCTTGAAGCAGATTTTTCCAGTCATTTTTGAAGATTTGTGAGAGGTGTATAGCAAGTATACAAAGAGAAAGGCTTTAAGTTACATTTTTATTGTATACTTCACTTTAGGCTGTGATCTCAACTTCTAGAAACCATTTAGCCATGGCAGTATTTTTCCTACCTTTCCTGGACTTGTTGGAGAATTTTTGCTATGTGAATGGGAACTGGGCTTTAGGCACCACTGTGTTTTGTTTCAGTACTGTAACAAATTAAAACTCTGAGAATGATAAAGATTAACATTGTGGTCTGTGGGGTAGTTGTTGTTGATATAGTCAGTATAAGGACAACTTTATTCAAACTTTGTATTGCTTTTTGTATTACATTGCTACTTTAATACAGACTTACTTATTACTTTTAGGGGAGCTTCATGTTTCATAAACTCAGACCAGTTGATCAGCTGCGGCATCTTCTTGTTAGCAGTATAGGTGGAGATGGAGAAGAAATTGAAAGATTTTTCAAGTTGCACCAGGTGAGAATTTTTGAGTTGTCATGAAAATCAGAAGATCTGTAGTAATTGTGTGGCCTTATAGGAAACCTAATCACTTTCTTTAGCATGAGTGACTTTTTTCTTTTTTAAAAGAAGCTACAAATGTGTATTGCCATTTTATTTATCAACTCAGGTATTAGCCTTTACTCCTGCACAGTCTGCATAACACAAGATTTATGTAATGAGAAATGATTCCTCATTTTATGATATCTAAAAATGAAAGTGTAATATCATTTTTCTTGAAATTCTTTCATTTTTGTACAAAGAAGTGTAATGCTGTTCTTAGGATAAAGTTTTCTGAAAAGTTAAATTTCTGCAACTGCGAAAGACTTTTAAAGGCCAGTACAAATGTGTAGAGTCAGTCCTTTTTTTTTATTTAGTGTAAATAACAAGCAGGAAGGAAGCTGTATCTATCATGGATTGCAACTCTAATTTGACTAGTACTGACTTGTACATGTAGTGAAAGTTCTCTATAATCTATTGTCTTGTGCTTTGATAGGACATATTAAGTGCTATTTTAACATGCCTTTAGAGTATGCAAACCAATACTTGTTTAGATTTTTTTTATTATTATTCAAACAGTCTTAAATTATGTTTCCATAGAAATTTCGTACATTTTAGTCAAAATTAGGTGATAGAGATTGTTTTCTACCAGTAATCCTATTCAGTTTGCAAAAACATCATGTATCAAAAGTTTTCCTGCACTGCTTTACCTGCTACAGTGGGATGTTTTACTATGATTGACTTTGTCTCTTTCATTGGGAAGACCTGATCTCCTTGCCATCTAAATAAAATGATGCAAAAGTACTCAGTTATGAGTTTAGTTATAGGTGTGTATAACCTGTTCACGTTTCTTACCAACTTGATACAAGCTGCCATGCTAATAGTATAATATTCTCTAGGAGGACCAAGCCTGTGCCACTTGCCTTATCTTAGCCTGTTCTAATGCTGCTTGTGATAGAGAGGTATCTGCCTGGGCTACCCGCGCATTCTTCAGGTAAGTTTCAATTAATCTATAGGTTGTTCTGAAAACTAAGCTTAAAATCTTAGGGTCACCATGGCCACTAAGGAATTGCACAGGCTGTTTAACTCGCCTGAATAAGTGTTGTTTTAAAATGAACAGAAACTACTAAACTTGGTGGAATATGCTTTTGTGCTGGTTAGGGCTTGTTTTCACAGGAAGCTACCTGTAGTAATGACTTCTGTTTAATTACCTTGGTGGATGCTTGTATTCTGTGTGCAGAGGAACTTTATTCTAAATGTAGTATGTATGTATATATATATATATATGCTTTAAGTTCACTTGTCTGTATCTATACATCACTATATCCCAGTTCATTGAAGCAGAGAATGAAGGCAGAGTTAATATCTTTAATTAGACCAACTTTTTCTAACTTTCTATTTGGAAAAAGAAAACAAATTTTTGGATCCTCAAGTCATTATTTGGATTGGAAGTAAAAGCAGAAATGTTTAGGGCTAAATGCAACACAAGAACAAATACTCAGTTTAACAGATAATCTGAAAGGTAATATAGTTAATAGCAGCAGCCAGTAGCCAATCTTAGCAGGTCAAGGAGCATGCTCGGATTGTATTGAAAAAGAGGCAATTGGTTTATAATTTGTGAAATAAGTAAGGGCAAGAGAAGTTCTACGTGCCATATTGTCATCATCTCTGTTGCATCCTGGTAGTTGTTATGCAGTAAAATTAAGAATTTTTATTTTTAAGATATTCTTTTCAAGGTGTTTTATTGGTTTCCTTGAAAATCAACACGGGAATGGTCAGAGCTGGTTGTTTTGTGGTAAATGATCTCCCAGCCGTAGCTGAGTATTTTTGTCCTTTGTGAGTTCTGAATCTCTGTATGAGTTTTACTATAGTTATTTTTTCTTTTACCAATGCATGAAATCAGTGAAAGTATTTGATCACTTCCTAAAGTATATTACATCCTGTGAAACATACATGGAGGATCCTGGAATTTGAATACTTCTGTTTTAGAATTGCTCGTTGCTGTGGCTATAGAGATGTGTTGGCAAGTTGATACTCCAGGTTGCTTATCTATAATCTGATTTCATTTCATGCTGATCAGTTTGTCGGTGTTTCCTTCTGATAGTTAATTTAATAAAGTTCTAAGGCTGATTGAAGACTGGACTTGTTGAGTAATAGCTCTCTTAGACCGAAAGAAGCTATCACAAACGCTTGCCTGAGGAAAATACAGTAGTTTGAGGGCCTTGTGTTACGTGCTGTGTTCTTTTCTGTATGTTTTGATGATGGTTGATTTTGTGGAGTTAGGTGTGTTTTTATATATAGAGTGTGTAGGGTTCATATTTATTGTGTGGGGGAGGGTATATATTGTTGTTATTTATGGGGTTCACCATTGTTCCAAGCATTTTTTATATTCATACAGGCTTAGTGTTCAGGGACTGATGGCTCTTGGTCACAGCTACTGGTTTCTCCCCCTGCTGCCCCCCAAATTCACACACACACAAATTCAGTGAGGAATTTTGGAGGATATGTTTGTCATCCATATATCTTAGGTACTGCCTTTCATATGGAACAGATATGTAGAGTATTTTTATTAGCCGTCTTAAACAAGTTGGTATATTGTGAGACTTTGTTGGCTCACCTAACAGTGGATATAGCCTGGAGAAAAAAGAGGTGTTTTGTAAAATACAGCTATTGTGAGTGAGGATAAATACACAACTCTGACTATATGTTTGGGCTAGAACTACTGAGGGTTATGTTTGCCTGTTTTTTTTTCCAAACTTATTTAGGTGTTAGGTCAAGGCAACTCTCCTCTGTAAGTTGTGAATACTTGCTCATTGTTAAACTTATTAAATGAGGCCATTTGGGAGAAAACATGAGTGATAACTCTGGAGAAACGGATGTTAGCAAATGGAGATGTAATGAAGATTACTAGCTTGTGTAGGAGCTAGTAGGAGAGAGATGGTTAAAAAGTACTTGTGGGCTATGGAAGGATAAGCTTGACTCATCTCAGGTGTTTACTTCTCCCTAGGTTTCTGTAAAGAAAAACCTTGAAAAGAAACTAAAATATAAGCATAATTTTGGAAAATCTCTTCTTAAAGTCTGAGCGTATCATCACAGAATATAAAATATCTATAAAGAAAGAGACTAGTTTGATAAGTCATTTCAACAAGTTGTTTATCTAACTTACCTTTTAAATTGCATATGTTAATGCTTTATATTTAACATGTATTCCATTTGTTTTCTGTCTTGTGCTAAAATGAATACCAAGCAGTCACAAATAAGTATTTCTGAGAAGTTATGTTGGCTTTTTTTTTCCATTCCAAAGAACCACAGAGTTGCAATTAGTTCCCTAAGACATAAAAATTAAATGGGCTGTGTATGAAGTATGAAGAATTTTTGGTTTTTGTGTGTGAACTTTAGGTATGGTGGAGAGGCACAAATGAGATTTCCATCAGCTCTGCCTCCTCCAAGCAATGTAGGACCTATTCTGGGTTCTCCTGTTCCTGCTGGTGAGTATCAAGAATTTCAGGGGCTTTAGTGTTTTATTTTTCCTTAAATGTATTGTATATTGACTCCTCATAAGTACCAGTGGTCCTTTTGTTTGAAATGGTCCATTTTGGGGTCTTTCTTCAGTCACTGGCTTACTAATTACAGAAGTTTTCTATTTCTACTAGGTGATTTTGGATTTAGTGAGAGTGATGATCTCAAAATATGTTTGATGTTGCAGATAATCTGTTTAGATTATGTGAAGAAGGTAACCACTTCTTGCTGCCAGAGGCACTTCAGTGAGAGAACAATTTATCAATACTATAATTCTTACTTTATGAAGATTAGTTGTTTGTTGTGTGGCTGTTAGCAAAATAAGTTCTTACAATGTCATTGTCATACCTCTGCAGATATTTCTCATTTGAGAAAAAGAGGAATTTGGATCAAGAAATGAATGAAATGTTTGGTGTTTAATCGTTTCTCCCTTTAAAAGCCATAGCTCTAACACACGTTTTCAACTCTAGTCTTCAGTGCTACATAAAAACTAGAACAATACCTAGTCTTTCTCCTCAGAATCTTGTGATTAAAGTGGAGGCCTTTCCATATTTTCCAGATACACTTAGATTTTATACAGGCTTCTACAGTTGCTTCAGGAAGTTGTCCCTTAACATGTATCACTCATTTCATTATACATCTTACCAGTTTTTAAAAAGATATTCATAATGGTGAATTTGGAACCCTGATTAAATTACTGGGTTTTTTGTTTGGTTGGGGGTTTTTTTGTTTTTTTTTTTTAATCAAGGATTATTTAGGTAATTGCCAAGATTCTTTACATTTAATTGGCATGTAGCATTAAACTTTACATAAGTCTTGGTTGAAAACTTAGTTGCCTTGAATGCAAAGATATTCTTTTTTCCATACTGTTTCTAATGTACATCCAAATTCATATTAGAGAACTGAACTAGGATGACGTCTTGGAAAAAAAGCAGTTGCCTCTCTTTTTAGGAATTCTTAACTAATGTTAAAAGCACTAAGAAGAGTAGCTATTTTTGATGCATCAGTGGCTTCACTTGGAAAGCCTTATCGTATGGGGTAATAGCAATGTGAGCAGGAGCTGAGGCAAGGCATCAGAGTGTGAACCTAAGCAGGAGTCAGGGAGGAGAGCAGCTGTGGACATAACAGGTGGTAGGAGCAGAATGAGAGCGAAAGATGTGGGGGAAATGATAGAAAGGTCTGTAATCACTAGAGTTGACTCCTTTTAGAAGTAAAAGTATTTTCCCCTAATTTCCTTTGGTATTATGTATGCATCTTTGAAACCAAGTATCAAAGTGCATGTTTCCATTCTGCTTCAGTGACAGGCCCGTGTAGAAGATGGCACCGTTCTGCAGCTGCTTACTCCTTTTGCTCAAAGGGTAGAGAACTGTCATGTGGAATTAAGGTTCTGATACTTTGGATGACCCGTGTGGTGGGTCAGAATGGTGCTATCTGATAGAATGTTTAGAATTTGTTTAAAACACCTTGAAAGTTTGCATGTGAAGTTACGTTACAATAACGTTAGCATTGTAAGGCCAGGCACCTTGAACTTAGTCTGCTCATATGTATTTACTGTTGAAGTCTAACCATGCATTTGCATGCTGCTTTTCTGCCAGGCTGTGCTTTGCTTGGCACAAGGATAATGCTTTGGGAGTTATTTGGGATTGTTTAGTGAAGGAGTTTGCAGAACTTACAGCTCGGTGAATAAAAAGAAGTTTGAAAGAACTGTAGTGAATAAGGCAAGGACTGATTCTTTTATACAAGCCAGTTTTTCGGAATGGCAGTTTTCCTGCCCTTTTCATGATATGTAGTCCTACATGTTGCTGAATAAGGCACATGGACGTTTTTGTAGATCATCACATGTGTTTCTCATATTTTGGAGTCTTACTTTACAGAAGGGCTGAATATTCACAGCTGAATCTGAAGTCATACAGTTCTGTTCTGGATTCACTTGGGGAAAAATAAGCTCTAGATGTCTCAGACCGAACAGTGCAAGTTAGCAGTGTTGGTGTAATGTGTGTCCAATTGCCCCATGTGAAAATGAGAGTAGTAATACAAGTTTCTTTCAATCAAATATTTTAAAGCTAAAAGCAGTATTCTTTAAAAACATCGAAGTCACTAAAAACTAAGTGCTTTGGGAGCAGGTGTCAATATTAGAAAAAAGGAATCAGAAGACAAAAAAAAACGTGGACAGTATTATATTCAGTTTAGGAATTGGTAGGCATGCAGTAAATAACATGTAAACACCGAATGAAAGAAAATGCTTAATAACGGCTGTTGAATTATATTTATTTGTTTCACCTAAAGTATGTTGGGTTCTGCAGAAATGAGTGCAATGTGCTATTTAACTATAATTAAAAGTTACTGGAATGGATTTGCAGAAGGTTCCTGTATAGTTACTAAATGCTGTTTTTTTTTTTTTTTTTTTTTTTTTTTTTTTTTTTTTTTTTTTTTTTTTTTTTTTTTTTTTTTTTTTTTTTTTAACTTTAAAGTACATGATTTGACAACTTTGCTGCTTTTGCACAAGGATTTGGGGGGTTGTGGTGTTTGGGTCTTTTTTTTCTTTTTTAAAACAAGCTTACATTTTTTTTTCTTTCCTTTTAGGTTCCCCCTTGACTATTGATAGTCCATATCCTAATCCTAGTTTTTTGACAACACCTGGACAAGGTAACTACTACTTTTCCTCTGCTAGAGGAATGGAGAATTTTTTCATATAGGCTTTTTTAGTTATATCCAAAATAATCAGAGTAATATTTGCCTTCCATTATCCTAGGTTTACAACCTCCTAGCATGTCAACCCCCGTGTTTCCTTCTGGGAATTCCATGTCTCATCCTGGTACATCCGTTAGTGGTATGATGGGTCCAGAGATAGTATTTTCTGGAAGGCACAATGGCATCTGCATATACTTTGCCCGGATTATAGGGTGAGTTGTACATATACAAAGGAATTACATCGCTCAATTTGCTTCATAGCTTTTCTGTGAATTCTGTCTTAATAATGCTTGAAATCGAGTAATAAAGTATATTTCCTTTCTTCTGCGTTAATGAAGTTCCTGTTGATGATAATACGTTTTCTTTACAACTCTGCTAATATTACATCCTGTGAATAGGATAGGAAAGTTACTTAAAAATTGATCCTGTAATTAGGTGTACACAGCTCTTAAAAACTGCTTTTTTATATTTCAGTCCTATAGCAAGTTCTTTGTTTCCAATTCCTATTCAAAGTTGAAACATAACTGAAGAAGGACTTACAGGGTCAAACCCCTGTCTTAAAAGGCATTTCAGCTAAGAAGCTTTGAATAAAATGTTCGGGTCAGAGCAATGAAGTCAGACTAAAGAAGATCTGACACTTTGCTCTTGGGCCATGTGTTACTAGACTTCCAGTCGAGAACAGGGTTATGTGTATGCTGGTTGACTCTGTATGCTGACTGGAAAATAAATACTTGTTTTGACATTTGTGTGCCTATGTTGGGAGGTTAATATTGACTCATATATACAATATTTGAGAACATAAAGTATGATTTGACTAAAGCTCTAAATTTGAAATTTTGTTAATATTCTATACCCGTGCCATTCAGAAATATGTCATGCTAATGTTTATGTTGGTTTTTTGAATGACTAATTTTTGTCCAAAATAAATCCTTATGTTAGAGATCCTAAAGTTAAAAACATTGCTAATTTTTCCTAAGAAATTGTATGTAAAAGACTTGCAAAAATAGTCACTTAGTTTATTTGACTTTTAACACAGTACTGTTTTATGTTGCAGAAATATTTGGGATGGCAGCATAGTTGTGGAGAGAGTTTTCAAAAGTGGCAATAGAGAAGTTGTTGCAGTAAGTAAAAAATGTTGGGTTTGTTTTTTAATTTCTCCACAGTATCTCCCTCAAGCCCTGTTACACTACTTTTCCCAATAATAAACTGATAAGGAAAAAACCCATAATCACAATTTGAATGTTTTCTTGATTGTATTTAAGTGCTGCATTCTTAACTTAATCAAGGAGTAGTTCTAGGTCATGAAATCTTTTTAAGTTATTTTGAATGTTATTTCTAAGAAATCTAACTGTAATTTAATATCTATGTTATCAGTTGGCAATGGTTAATTTTTTCAGTGTTTAGTGATGGTACTGATCCTTCATTTCTACATACCCACTCCTGTCAAAGCCAAAAATGCTTTGGTGGATTAGGATAAACATTGAAGTTTTATAAGGACAGCAAATAATTTTCCAGCATCTTCCTGACTAACATATATGCGTTTCACTTTTACCTGTGATCTGAACAAAATGTCTTCTGAGTTTGGATATTAGTCGAATCCTGAAGTGAGTAATTTCAGCAATGCAAAGTAACTTTTAGCTAAGCTTTCCTTCTCATGTTGTAAAGTAACTCTGGAAAACTCTGGAAGTCTCTGACAGTTATGCTCTGTGTGTTAACCATGCTCAATCCTTATTGTGCTCTTGAGCTGGAAGTAGTGAAACATAAGTGATTTGGTTATCAGAGGGTCAAAAGAAAGTGCTCTATTCTGATATCACCATGTATCTTCAGAGGACTACATGTGTTTAAGGTCCCTTCCCCAATGGGCTTTGAATAATCAAAGTGGTGTTCTAGTGATATTATTACTATTAAGCCATTTATTTGTAGTGCCCTTTTTGCTTTTTTCTTTCTGGTGATTTTACCTTAAATTTGTAACCTTTCTATGAAGAAGTTGTTTTCTGTTGTAGGTGGAAAGCAGCGTTCCATCCCATGTGCTGGAATGTATACTACAAGAACTAAAAGGTTTACAAGAATTTCTGGATAGAAATGCACAGTTTGCTACAGTAGGAGCCCTTGGAAATCCAAGGTATTATTGATTGTGTTAAATTTAGAAATGATGTTTAATGTCCGTCTTTTGAAAAATAGACCTGTGTGTATTTGTGGTCACTGAGTTGTGAGCTGTGTATGATCTCCAGCTTGAACTATTTGACTACTAAAACTGAGCTATTAGACTTCATCTTTAAAATATTCAATATTTTTAATCATATTACTATCTCTCTCTATTTTGGAATTACAGTTTCAGCACACCAGCAAATCTTCAGCAGAGGCTCCTGGGTTTTATGCGACCTGATGGTGGAAGTTCTCAGCAAGTGCAACAAGAACTTCAGCGGAAATTTCATGGTATGCTAGTACCTTTGAACAGGAGGTGTCAGGGAATAGTGATCCGGATGTTGAATACCCTCACTTTTCTGATTAAAAACCCTAAATACTGCAAATTTGGCATTTGCCAATACTCAGAAATTAGTTCTTCAGAAAGAGCACTATAAACTGCTAACATCTTTTTCTTTCATACTATTCTGTCAGGATCACTGTTTCTGCAGTGACACTGATTTGAAGAAGTTATTTACTTGTAACTGTACTGGAGATGAAGTATGAAATGAAAACTCAAATCTAGAGAGAAGAGTATTCCAGTCTTTTAAAGTGTAGAAAGTGACCAAAAATGGGGTTAGAACTGCTCTTTCTAAAAGCAGACACAAGTAATCAAACAGAGAGGGAACATGTGTTTGTTTTTATTTATTCTGTATTTATAACAAATACATTTATAATAAATATTCATGATAAATGCAAGCCTTTAGTCAAAATTTAAGTCTAATTATGTAAATTAAATATGCTCACGTGAAGCCATATTTCTTTTTCAGAAAGGGTTGCTTCTGTGTTACATGGAATTCTTTTGGGGAAAAGCTAACATGGCAGATTCCTCCAAAGAGAGACAGACAGCACTATTCAAGAGTAGAGGAGAAAATAAATCATTAAAAAATAAAAATGTTTTTGTAAAATCTCAGACAAGTTGTCATCAACTTACGTATAACAATAATTAACATTATGTAGAACATAGTTAGTTATTGGCAATGTATTTGCTTTTCCAGCTGAGGCACAACTAACTGAGAAGACCTCCCTTCAAGGCATCCAGCAGCTTGTTCGCAAAACTTGCCAGGCGTTAGCATTGTGGAAATTGCTGTGTGAGCACCAGTTCAATGTTGTTGTAGGTGAACTTCAGAAGGTACGATATGAACCATCTGTTTTATGTTTGCTCGTATTTAACAGGTCTGAATTTCTTTTGCTGCTTAGGTATTTTCTAGGGGGCATTAGTTCAATTTATTGAGAAGTGTATTACAAATTTTAAATTGCATACAGTTTTTTTTTTTCCTCAGATTGCATATATTTATTTTTAAAAGAGTCTAAAATRTAGTGTTGATCTTGTCACTCAATTTTAGCAAATGGGAAATGTTACTAATGATGGATTTAATCTTACTGACAGCTAAAAATGAATTTGTTTTATAAACCACTGTGTTTTGTATCATTTTGAGCCCGTTCTGCAAAGTGCATACTGATAAGAACAGAAGAATGTCATCCAGCCTAGAGCAATCTGCTCTTTACCATATTGTTTGTAGCAATAGGGTAGCACAGAGACTTTGAATCCTTGCACTTTTGCATAAGCAGGGGCCCAAAATGTCAGAAAGGAAATTTATGGAACTATGGGTGCTACTACTGTGTACTCTCCGCTAGCGCTGGATTAGCGGTCAGTCCTGGAAGAATCTGTACATTTGAATATCCAGCATTTTGTGCTAGAAGAGAGGAGAAATGATTATTTAAAAAGCTGTATTCTTTGTTGCTAGAAAGAGCAATTCTTCATAAATGCACAGAAGTTGGATCTCTTCACATCCTCACTTCAGGGAATTTCTAGCACAGGCAGCCTTTCTGTTGTGTTGGACAATAGTGAACTAAATGAATAGAACCTTTTCCTTTCATTGCAGTAGCTGTAGGGCTTCTGTAATATTTTTGTGCTAAGGTGCTGGTCATCCGTAAACACTACAGGCAACTCCATGTGAACTAATATTATCCTAATAGTTTAGAAAACATGAATAACCGTCAATGTAACATAACATAAAAAAGCAGAAGAGTGCTTTATACGATAAACTTCTTTTAAATCCACTCTTTTTCCATATCTGTCTTGTGTTCATATGTAACCGTACTGAGATGGTTCCTATTATTATGCAATTAGTATGTCATAGTATTTAATGTATTCATCCTGACAGTACCCTGTGAAATAGGGAGAAAATACTAATCCCATTTTTATATATAAAGAACAGGAGCAAAAGTGACACCTAGAGAAGGCCACAGAGGATGTTGTATAGAGTTCCCACTGGCGTTTGGTATCCCAGGGTCTAGTGCCTTAACTGACAGGTTGTTCTCTAGTATTTTCATTTCGCTATTTAACATGTATTTAAAGTAATGTATTTCTGTGCTTTGTGTTTCAGTCACTGACATTTTGTAAGTTTAATTTACACAGTTAACTTTACTGCTGTAATATTTTTAACTTTCCCAATAAAGCAACAACTTCAGTAAACTGATTTTTTCTGTCCTTAGGAACTTCAAGAACATCTAAAGATTACTGCTTTCAAGGACTTGGTAATTAGAGACCGAGAGTTGACTGGAGCACTCATTGCTTCCCTCATAAACTGTTATATTAAAGATAACGCTGCTGTGGATGGCATCAGTGCCCATTTGCAAGATATTTGTCCTCTTCTCTATAGCACTGATGATGCTGTCTGTTCCAAGGTAAGAGCACCTGCAGGTTTTACAGTGACAAAGTGCAGCATTAGAATACATTCAGATGAGATAACTTGGGCAGCTTGTAAATCGCTATGTTCAAGGGGTCTCATGGGCATGAGAACTAACAAAGGCTGGTCTGCTACATATTTGTATCTTGTAGTTGATTAATTCTGAAGATGATGTGAGCTCTGATTTATGGCTTTTGCAGTGGTTTGGAGTGTTTATAAAGAATCTATCTCCAATGTGATGTCTAATAAAACAACGCATCTGCCTGACATTGATAAAATGTGATCTCAGTACAGCCTTTCATCAGCATGGTCTTTTGTTTTCTACCCATTGCCTGTTTGCATGGAATCTGTAGGAACATAATCGTCTACAAGATCTTTACTTTTTGAAAATGTTCAGATAAATTTGATAAAAGGTGAGGGGAGAACAGGGAAAAGACAAATGTGCAGCAATTGGTTGTTTAAGACTTGTCTTCACAAGAATCCAAACTAGAAAGCCCTTCTCTCTACTGTGCTTGTACACTCTTTCTGCTGAAAACATGATATTATCAAATGACAAGATCAAATGTTTTGAGATGATGATGTTTGTGTTTTTCAGCTTTGAAGTTTGTGAGATGATGAGTTCTTATGCCAGCAGTATTTGTGATCTGTTAGTGCTGCATTCATGTGAACGATCTCTATTTCCTGATGTTTGTCTATAGGCAAATGAACTTCTTCAGCGGTCTCGACAGGCACAAAGCAAAGTGGAAAAAGAGAAGATGCTAAAAGAGTCACTTAAGGAGTACCAGAAGATTAGCAATCAGTTAGACCTTGCTAATGTTTGTGCACAATACAGGCAAGGTAAGAGACTATCAGTGGTGGTATTCTGCTAAATAGTTCTGTGGTATCTTTTCATACCATCTTGTTTCGTTTGTGTTTGTTTTGTTTTTTGTTTTGTTCACTTTCAATTCTTTTTTTTAGTGATCTTTTGCCATAAATAGTTTTTAATTACTCTCAATAACAATATCATTTTCTTCTTATATAAATCCTTTCTAGATTTCACCAGCAAATTAAAAAGCATTTTTTCTGTATAGAGCTATTCTGATCCCCTTTATTCTGTGTAGTCTCCATTTTTTCAGATATGTGGTAAAAATGTATTTAGCAAAACACTTGAGCTGTGTGCAAGCAGAGTAGTAGATGACTGTGCTCTTTTGAATGAGATTTTATGCCAAGCATGCTGTTTGATGGTTCTAAGTCACTGTTTTGGATAGAGGAAGCTAATGCATGTTTTAACTGTAGATATAAATGTTGCATGAGTTAAGATTTCAGCCTGTGTTCTTCAAGTATGTAACTTCAGACTTAACCCTACAGGCTAGACACAGGTATAAATCTTCATAAGATAGAGACTAGAGGAACTAATGTTCGTTTTCCTTGGCTGTTAACATGGGAAGTATTTGATGTCACGTGCCATTTTGTTATAGATTTAATACAATAATGACCATGTTTTTATTTCTAGTGCGTTTCTATGAGGGAGTAGTAGAACTCTCTCTTACTGCTGCTGAGAAGAAAGATCCCCAAGGTCTTGGCCTGCATTTCTACAAAAATGGAGAACCAGAAGAGGATGTTGTTGGGCTCCAAGCTTTTCAAGAGAGGCAAGTTTTCAGAATGCCTTGTTAGTATTACTTAAAGAAACTGAAAAGTAGTCCACATGCTTTTCCCCAATGTGCAGTCGTTGATTATTGTTAATACTGCACCAACTTCATTTGGAACAAAGCATAAACTGATGTTAGAACCACAGATGCAGAAAACATTATGATGTGAACATTACAGAGATGGAATCAGTTTAAATTTGTAAACAAACTCAGCAAGAAGAAAATTTCCCACAAACAATTAAACCCCCTCAAATAAATGGAAAGAAAAAATAATTTGATAAGTATTGAATTACATGTCATGCTTAAGAAGTGTTTGTTAGAAAAATGATCCAGAACAAACTAAATAGTATCAACTAGCTAACAATGATTTATGTATTTTTAATTCAGTACTTATGTTTCAAAATGCATACAATAATAGAGTTTGACAAAAGTATTTCATACATGGTTGCAATGTAAATTGTGAGGCTTTTATTTTCTTTTTGCACTATTTGCAGACTAAACAGCTACAAGTGTATCACTGACACCCTTCAGGAGTTAGTGAATCAGAGTAAAGCTGCTCCTCAGTCTCCCAGTGTACCCAAAAAGCCAGGTCCTCCACTGCTATCCTCTGACCCCAACATGTTAAGCAATGAAGAAGCAGGACATCATGTAAGAAACTTGGGGAAAAAAAAAAATATATATATATATATATATATGACTGCACTCCAGAAAATGTTGTGATTTGAGGGCTGTGAATTTATTATTAAAAAAGAATAGTTTGACAAAGTCGATAAAAGTCAAGATTTGGCATAAATTGATTTCTATATGTAAGGAGTGTTCATTAAAAATGATTATATGCAAATAACATGCAAATATTATGTGAACATAAATATCGCCATATACATATTCAGTGTTTGGTAGCTCAAAAATGAGAGCAGTGAGCTATCTGTGAAATGTGACCATTTCTGGAGTAACAGCTTTGGGCTTTTCTTCCCTTAGTTTGAACAAATGCTAAAGCTGGCTCAACATTCAACAGATGAACTGTTTAGTATTGCACTTTACAACTGGTTGATACAAGTTGATTTGGCTGACAAACTGCTACAGGTGAGGTCATGTCTATTCAAGGAAATAATTTCTTGGATGCTTCCATTGGGATAGAAGAGTTAATTGTAAAAATGCTGTTGCTTTAAAAGGAGGAGAGAGCAAGAATATAAATGTTGTTTTTGCAACCTTTGCAGGTGACTGCTCCCTTTTTGGAACCCTACCTTGTGCGGATGACTAAGATTGACCAAAACAAAGTCCGTTATATGGATTTACTGTGGAGATACTTTGAAAAGAACAGAAATTTTAGTAATGCAGCCAGAGTCTTGGCTAAATTGGCTGACCTGCATAGGTATGGATCGTGTTATTTATTGCTCATATTGAGGTAATGGAAAAATAAAATTAAAACCTGCTGTATAGATATTTTTAAGAAAAGACAAGGATAAAGACCAAGGACAAGAAATGGCCAATGCCCAAGAACATTTCCTAAAAGATTTTTAAATGAATACAGCATGTTTGCTGTTAATCTAGGGAATTACTGAAAAAATGAAGTGTCTATTTTATGTATTATACAACAGGAAATATATTGCAAGCTAATATAACTACAGAATATTAAGTGGTCATTTCTTGCATAGAATTTTTAATGATACAATAGTGTAACTGCAGAGCAGCAAGTTGAGAAATATATTAGAATTGGGCCTGTACAAAGAAGGGTTACATGGTTTGGGTAATGTCTTGCATCATTCAGTAGAATCAGAAGTCATGAATGCTAATTCCCATGGTTAAGTTAGAGTATGACTAACCATCAAATAATTATACAAGGTACCCATTTTATACTTCAAATATTTCTTCTGCAGCACAGAAATTTCTCTTCAGCAGCGTCTTGAATACATTGCACGTGCCATTTTGAGTGCCAAGAGTTCCACTGCCATATGCKCTATAGCTGCAGATGGTGAATTCTTACATGAACTAGAAGAGAAAATGGAAGTAAGAGAAAATATTTATCTAATCTGCAATACAAGTATATTTGCTTAGTTTCATTGGAACGTGGCATCTTTATTACAAATTCTTGAGAAACAGTCTTCTGTGCCTTCTTCCTAAGGTGGTCAAATTATGCAGTTGAGAAGAGACTCTGAGGTTTAATAAAGTAACTTTTCTACATTTAATTATGTTGAAATTAATTTTGTATATATTTTTAAGCTTTGATTTTAACATCTTGAAAATGTTGTTTTAAACAAGGTTGCAAGGATTCAGCTTCAAATACAAGAAACATTACAGCGTCAGTATTCCCATCATTCTTCGGTGCAAGAAGCAATTTCCCAGCTTGATGCAGAGCTGATGGATATAACCAAGGTCTGGTTAGGAATTTATCTGAAATAAATATGAAGTTATCACATGTTTGGAGGCTGGAGAGGGAAACTTTGCAAAGAATGATCTTTGTTTTTATTAGAACAAGTAATAGACAGTTCATCATTCCTGGTCTCAGAATGTCTGCATGTTACCCTAGACTGTCTTTCTCTGTTCTTTGATGTTCATTCTTTCTTTAGTATTTTGATTTCTTCCATGTGTTTATCATCTTCATGAAGTTAATGGCTAGCTTTTGTGATTTATTGGCATATTGTGTTAGAAAATTGCCAGTCTTGATTAGAAGTTCATATAACATCGTATTTGAGATGTGAAACAAAACATATTCAATAAAAATGATTTTCACGTAGTATTTGACAACAATTACCTACATTGCACCTTTAGTCTGCTAGATACCCTACAAAATAAAATTTATTTTTAAAAATTTCCTTTCTACCTGTCATGAAATGTCAAACCTAGTCACTTTTCTTTCAGCTGTATGGAGAATTTGCTGATCCTTTTAAGCTCTCTGAGTGTAAGCTTGCAATTATACACTGTGCAGGCCATTCTGATCCTATCTTGGTGCAAACTCTCTGGCAAGAAATCATCGAAAAAGGTAGGTCTTAACGGACTAAAAGAATTCAAACTGTAAGGATAAGAAAATGATATATTTAAGGCTTTTGAGACTGATTGTATTGTGCTACTGTTATTCTAGCCAAATGGGATGTATGTTTTCTTGAAATTCTGTAATAAATTGGTAAATTTGGTTAACTATTATTTCATTAATGTTTATGTTATTGGCTTTGGTGCCTAAAGGTCAGAAAAGTGTATTATTTGTACATATATGTTAGAGCATGTATTAGGAAATTCTATTGTGTTAAATCTATCTTGACAAAGACTAAGGGTCTTTAGGGAATTTTAACATTTTTTGTAATGTGGCCAGCTTGACAACAGCAGAAACTTAAGGTTTTTATCCGCCTACAGAGAACAGGAACTACTGGGCACAGCTCTACAAGCACTTAGCTCTGCTAGTCTGCCTCACCCTTTACCATGAGTGGGTAATTCATTCTCTTTTCTTAGTTTTTTCTGGCTTTGTGCTGGAGGCTGACAGTGTGCAAGCAACGGTGATAGTGATTTGAGGGATAAGCTCTGTGGTAGTGTGATTTGCAGCTCATGTGTTTGTTTTAGTAGCCTTGCACAGAACTTAAAGCTGTGAATATATGTGCATTCCTATCAGAGAGAAAAACATTTTCACTTCCATATGATGACTTTGCGTTAACAGAGTAGCATAAGATTTTCTTAAGGTGCTAGTGACAAATGTAAATAACACAATGTGTAATTGTGTATAACGTTTTTTCTGAAATTCTCTCTTCTTTATGATTTCTCTTTCAGAGTTAAGTGACAGCGTGTCTCTGAATCCTGCTGACAGAATGCAAGCACTTAGTCTAAAGATGGTGTTACTCGGAAAGATATATGCTGGCACACCTCGTTATTTTCCTTTAGGCAAGTGATTTAGCACTGTATAGTGAATAAGTATGTACATTATATGAATGGGTCTTGGTTTTTGAGCTGCATTTAAAAGGTTCCAACCTAAGAAGTGTTTCAGTCTTTATCTTCTATCTAAGGAAAGACTATTGATAATTTTATTTCCTCCAGTGCTTGTGATACATAATTACTTCAGTTATTTGTTAAATTTTTCACTGTAGCTTGAGTATAAATTATTTTAACCATCATCAGTAGTAAGAAAGTTATTCCTGAGAGCGGCTTTTCCTTTTTGTCTAAGAAATTAAGAACAAAAGCATTATGATATTTGCTCATAATTACAGTGACTTTGACAAGGGACTGAAGACAGGGAGGTTGGGGGAGAAAAAAGTCTACAAAACCATTATGGTTTTTATAGGTGCAATTTTTCCTAGAATTTTTCTAGGCACTTATCCAGAGCTTACAATTTTTCATCCAGATGGCAAGTAAATGAAGTTTAGAAGGCAGCAATGGTTGCTTTTGGACAGCTATGCAGACTACAGTTTAGAAAGTAGTAATGCATGTGTGTAATAAAGTACAAAGTAACAATGCATTTTTATGCCTACATGTAACAAGACTGTAGGCAACCACCTTCATCTTCTGTCTGCCTACTGAATTATCTGCTATCTGCAGAGGTGGATTCTTAAAGCATGAGGTGGCTTAGAAGAAGTGTTGAGTGCTCAGTCTGAGTAATCTGTCATAAATTGCTAATAATTTAAAACCACTTTTGGAGGTAGCTACATTTTACATACCCTTTCCTCCCCACAAATTGGGGGTAACTGTTACCTGAAAACTGTTGTATCTGCTTCAAAGGTGAAAGGTACCAACAGTGTGGAAGACACAAATCAAACTTGGGGCTAGTAAATCACTGCCAGCTACTTTTCTTTATGCCTGTCTTTCTCTTTTCCTCCAGATTTTATAGTGCAGTTTCTGGAGCAGCAAGTTTGCACTTTGAACTGGGATGTAGGCTTTGTAACATACACCATGCAGGAAATAGGAGTGCCATTGCCAAGGCTGCTTGAAGTATATGACCAGTTGTTTAAAGCACGGGTAAGGAAAATAGCTCTAAAATAAAATTTTATTTGCAACTACCATCCAAGTCTTAATTTGGCAGGAGACTTAAAATAATGAGCAGTGCAATATGTCAAAGTATCAACTTCATAGCTTTCATTGACTTTTTTTTTCTTTTTTTTTTAATCAAAGACTCAAGAGTCTTTGCTTTGAATCTTTAACACTGCTTTTTCTTCTGTTGATTTATTCACTTTAATCCTAAAATATATGGAAAATGTTTTAAATTTTGGTGATCCTATTATTTAACCTAAAGCTGATTTCTTCCCTTTCATTAMAGTTAGGATTAAGCAGGAATTGTTATACGTCAGAAGGAACAGCAAATCCTCCTATTTATGATAAAAATTGTTAAATTACTGCATCTTCTAATCTATTGATGCAATTAGCATGAAGAATAAGAATTCATATTTTATACTTTTTGGTATGACGAAGATTTGACTTTTTTTCCCATCCAGATTCTTTACAATGTGTATTCAGAACTTTTTGCAAAGTCTATTACCTGAGAGACTATTAGGCAGTGGAAAATGGAGCTGAATTCATTTATCTTTTAGTACTCAAAACTGATGTATAAATATATAGTAAGTTAGAATTCCCACTTCTATTAAATTCTTGTTAGAATGAACAAGTAATTGCATACAATTTGTATGCGACGGTCAATACCATGTACATTTCTGAATTATCTCCTCAATATGTATCCCCTAAATCTGTTGGAATATCTCTGTTTTGTTTGTTTGTTTGTTTGTTTTTAGGACCCGTATTGGAACAGAATAAAAAAGCCTTTACACCTTTTAGAATGTATTCATGTATTATTATCAGGATATGTACATGATCCAAGCAGAGTACTTCACTTTGAGAGGTAACTAGATCCTAACGAAGCGTACTGTAAAACATATAAAAGTATTCTAAAGTAGTGCACTTCAGCAACCCTCAAAGTTTTCTTTTCTTTTGAGTGAATTTAAGATTTCTTTCCAAGCAGTGATTATTGAGACTTCTCAATCTAACACCAGTTGACAGAAACTTTTTATCAACTCCAGTGTTTCATTTTGAGTAAGAGGTCCCATGGTAAGCAGTAAAAATGAGTTCCCTTGAAGCCTGGTCTTGAGATAAGCATGAATAGTCAGTGAGTCCTCTCTGTAAGCAACTTCAGTTCTAGATACACTAAATCTAATACATAGCTAGTTCATATTTTGTAAAACTTTTCAGATATGCTTTTCTATTGTGTTGGGTTATATTATCAGGAACACTGTAAGACATTAACGATAACTTTCTCCACTGAAGATTGACAGGAAACTGAGTGTTTTGTCAATTTTTGGTGACATACTTTCAGGAGCAGTAGAGACAACCTTGAGGGACTCCGGGGAAAATGAGAATCAGACATTTAGAAAAGACAGGCTAGAAGCACTGGATATTCTAGAAGAGAAGACTAAATGTGGAGATAGATATTCTCAATTTGTTTTTAGGAGTTTGGTGGTGAATTGCTCTCCAGGACTAAAAATCAGCTTAATCTGCAACAAGAAGCAACTTAGGTTTGGTATTAGAAAAAAATTTTAGCTAAGAGAATAGCTACATACTTTGACAAGTTACGGAATTTCTAATTTCCATTTTTTTGCAAATAGACAAACTTCAGTCAGAGCTATTCTATCTCAGAAAAGGGGAAAAGAAGTTGGCAATGTTTTCCTATCTTTTCTGGCCCTACATTTTTGTGATTTTATTGAGAACATACAAAGAAAATCTCTATTGAAATATACCATTTACATCTTTCTGTTTTCATTTTTCATGGCTACCTGATTTAAATCTTTAAAATAAAGGGGAACTTTAACTTCTCTATTAGACATCATTGACTTAATAATTTGTCAACTAAATATTTCACTGCTTTGCTATTACTCTACCTTGTTTTAATTATCACTTATATTAAATATCAGATGAATAATAATGATTCATCTAGTTTTCCCATTATATCTCAGTCACAAGCATTAGATTTAAAAATTTTAATTTTCTAATAAACAGGTAAATATGGAAGTAGCTGACAGATGTGTTGCTGATACTTTATTTCATTAAAATTCAAGCTTTGCTCATTTCTATTTTCAGATGAATTCTAATATACAGAAACAAAAAAGAGCTTCTTATTATTCTGTATTTTCTTTACAGGCGACGATTCACAAATGTTTGCTTGGATGCTGTTAGTTGCTACCTGGTTGAACTTCAGTCTATGAGCCCAACACTAATGGTGCAGACTACTGTTGGGAATTTTAAATCACTACAGGCTAAATTAGAACGTCTTCACTGATTGACCAAAATAATAAAAGAACCATTAGCCGAGATAAAATGAACTGTAAAATAGACATTCAGGTATCTGCACTGAATCTCTGGAAGAACAAATATTCAGAAGAAAATTCTGAGAAAATTTTATCTTCTGCTGCAATTATTGGTTATGTGGCCTGTATCCCTGCTAATCTAAAGGTATCTACAAATTGTAGAATGTAAATGTGACAAATCGAATTTCTTTTGCTACTACCAAATTTTTTAACAATAGAAAGCTTTTTTATACTGTTGAAATAAAATACATTGTATGATCTTTCCCTTGAGGATTAAAATTATTTGGAAAGTATTTTTTTCTTTTTCTTTACTTAAAGCAGTGGAGAAAAGTAAGATGTAAAATCTGCTGTATAGCTGGTTTACAAATACGGAAACAAGAAATGGGAACTGCAGGAACTAAGATGATGATAAAAGCGCACGCTGGAAGAGAGTCAGGTTGTAAACCCAGTCATATCAGGGAGCAGTGATAGAATCATAACTCTACCTGTGCATTATTGGCAAATCTTTCAGTAAAGAAGTAATAATTATAAAAGAATGATTTCTATAAATATAATATTTGGGGTGAAATTGTAGAAACTAGCAACTTAAATATATTGCAAGTGACAGAACTGTTTTCCCTGTTCCATTTTAATAAACATAGTGCATCTGTTAAAATGAGCTAAAGACAAAAAAGAAACAATTTGTGTCTATTTCCATTACATACACACAAGCAACAACTTGTGTATATTCCTTAAAATGAGCAAAACCTACACATTATACTATCCACATGCTTAATATTTTTAAAATCTCATCCTAAAAATAAAGATGTTGTGTCCTTATTTTACTACTCTATCGTATACATATTCTGTAACATAAACTGTATAATGTAAAAGAAATTGCCAGTTTATGCTGGTCTTCAGTCTTCCCCAAGTAACTTAACCTTTCCACATGATTTTGGAGATATTTTTGTGGGGGGAAGAAGCAAATATGTTTGTTTTTACATACAAAGTAGATTATATTCATCCTGCTGGTCACACAGCTCTTCCAAAACAGAGAAGAGAGTTGTGAATTAAGTCATTTATTTACATGCAACTTACCTATTACAGCCTATACTTCCTGATCTGATTACTAAGCCATGAAGTTTTGTTTAAAAATAGTCATCAGATTTCTGTCCCTATAAACCACCACATACATTCTTATGTTTTTCATGCAGAGAATGTGCCCAGTAAAGTAGTATGTAAATTAGAATAATTTTTTTTTTTTTACCTTTCCTGTTAGATCAAAATAAAGTTGTCAGTGTTGAAATTTCCTCACAAAATATATCTAAATAGAGTAATTTCCTGGGAAAATACTTGTTTTTTCCCTGTAAAGTATACTGTCCTTAAATGTTACATTTTCTAGTGGTAGCTATGTTTCGCACCAAGGGTGTCATGTTTATTTTTCCTGTTTTGTTACTGTAGGTCTGTTCAAACCCTATAGAAGCAATGTCCCAAGTTTTGCCTGATGCGTTTAACTCATATTTTAACATTTGCACAGGAGTATGCTGTGTTGAGCCCTGTTTTGTAATCCGGATAGACACGTTTCCATATTCAGATCTGTAGAAGTGACCAAAGATTTGGGAACGGGCACAAATCGCAGACTTGCAGTTCAGCTCTTCATTCTCATTAGCTTATAGAGTAAGAATGCTTCTAGCACTGTTGGGTTTTATCTGTGGAGTATTTCAAAGGTTATAAAGAGGAGTTTCCTGTGATATTTTCAGATTAGTACACTAAATTTCAGTTCAAACGTTGCCTTTGGCCAAGGGCCCGCAGGTACGCTGGGCCTCTTAACCTGCTCTGGGCGGGTTACTAAACCCCGAGGGTTTTCTGCGCTCGGGAGGGCGAGGGCTGTGCCACCTCAGTGCGGGAGCCCTCCTGGCTCCGTCCCCCGTCCCCGAGGGCTAACGAGGATGATGCAAATCCTCCCTCGGGGCCTCCGCAGCGCAGCGGTCGCCCACCCGCTGCCCCGGAGCAGCTGCCTGCCGGGCGCGCCGTGCCCGCCCGTCTGCCCGGGCCGAGGCAGGCGCTGCTGCGGCTCGCAGCTTTTCGAAGCGCCGGAGATCTCGGCCCCGCGTTCCGGAGCCAAGAGGCGGAGAGAGCCCACACACCGCGCCCGCGGAGGGAAGCGGAGCCGCGCCGACGCCGAGACGCTCCCGCCGCGCCGGCGGCGCTTCCCTCC
>NW_028185372.1:2233253-2434954 GCF_003343005.1 Rhea americana | reverse complement strand
CCGCGCCGCGCCCCGCCCCGCGCCGCCGTTGGCCGTTGGCCCGGCGGCCGTTAGAGGCGACGCGGTGAGTGCGGCGCGGGGTCGGTGCTGCCGGGTGGCGTGGCGGCCCTTCGGCCTTGCCGCCGGTGGTGAAGYGGTGCCCCCGCGCCGCGCCGCACCGCGTCGCGAAGGCCGGGGGTCAGCGCGGGGGGCCGTCCGCGCCCTGCCTGTGGCAGAAGTGCCGCTGGGATCCGCGCGGGTGGGTGGCGCGGAGCGGGGAGAGGCCTGTGCCCCTGCTTAGCCCCGAGGTCTCTGTGCTTGAAAAGCTGCTTGAAACGTGAGGCAGCAGCCGAGCAGCTGCGGCTGGGCCTCCTCGGCCGTGCGGCGCGCCGTGTGGTGCCGCCCCGGGGCTGGAGGTGGCTCCTGAGCGTGGAATTTTCTCAGTGCTTTTTCTGCCGCCCAGCCCCTTCTTCTGTTACTCAAGTGGTTCCAGCGCCCAGATTTCCCCAGACTTTCATCTTTACTTGCCTCGTTTTCTCAGATGCATATATGTTTTTTTTCCCTGTCTGAGCACTGTTCATGCTTTTCATTTTAAAAGGCTGATAAAAATACTATGGTTTTGGCACCTTGTGGTTAGTGTGTGGCTTGCTCAAAGTCCAGGTTCATATATATGCAATCTAGAAGGACAGTGGTGGTATCAGCTCATGTGAGATGTACCAAGAAGCTTCTTTCCGTAAATTATGCATCAGGAAGGCAGTTTAGGGATCATATGGGAGCTGAACCAATGGAAGGGCTGTCATTTAACACAGTATGCAGCATGCTCTCTGGAACTGTGTGTCAGCAGATGTAAGGCCTCCAGCACTGCCGGCATCCTCACTTCCAGCACTGTGGAATGCCGATAGGCATTTCACAATCCGTTGTATGGTTTCACATTCTGACCAACACAGCCACAAACCTAATACTTTGCTTTGTTAACTGCTGCTAGAAAGAGAGCACAACAAAACTAGCATGCTATATATCTTTGTTTTCTGGAGGTGCTGATTCAAAAAACTTTAGCTCAGAGCCTAAAATCATTGATGTAAAGATCCCCTTTTGAATGCTGAAGCAATGAACTGTAACATTCTTCCTGGAGGGAGAGAAAAAGTCTGAGTTGCAGCTGCTAGAAGGATATAACGAGTCATGGTTTTGTAGTGGTAGTGTTTATATTAATAGCCATATAATATTAAGATGAAAATAAGATTCCACACACAAAATAGTCTGTTCTCTTTGTGCATAAAAGATYAATTCAACATATAATCTGAAGAAATTCAGATTGAAACATATCCAGAATGGGTTTGATTGCTTCAAAGTACAAATTGTAACCTTATACATTTATGGTGTATGAAGCTACATTGTAGAGCTTGATATTCTGTAGTCTGGTTCGTGTAATRAGTGTAACTGAATGAAACAACAGACCTTTTTTGGAATTTTGGATATAAGTGCATGTTTTGTTTTCAGCGTTTTTTAAAGTATTTTTTATGTTTTTCCATAATGTTGCTGCCTGCCCTTATGCTTTTCTCTCTTTTCTTGTGGGAAAGTAAAAATGGTTGCTGCATCWTTTTTTTGCATTGTTAGGTTAGTTATTTAAGTTCATCAGATACACTGCAAAAGTCTTCAGGGAGCTATAACATCAACAATTTTAAGCAAGTTTGGCATTTTAGTATGGCATTTCTGGTATACATGAATTACTTTACATATTTCTGACATCTAGGTATGCTGCTTGATATTTAAATATTTAAGGGATATTTAAAAATTTYAGTTAACTGTATTTTGTCAATATTTAGTTTACTATATTGATWGAATAGTTTTAGTCAACTGGAAATTGTGTTGTTTGTGAGCCAATAAAGTAGCTCTCAAAAACGTTAATTATAAGAGCAAATAATCTCCTGTATGTTGCACCCTTTAAAAGTGCTAATGCCAGTTCTTGCATACAGTAGAAGGAAAATAAGCATTTTGGAGCAGAGGGAGTAGGCAGCTGGGGGTTAGAGGTGGATGCTGAGAGGTTGCTTGAGTACACCTTCTCTTCTGTTACTGAAGCAAGCATGTAACCTGCATGGCTAAATCGTAGATACTCTGTGGGCTATGTAAATGTTAATAGCTATCTAAGCTTARTTTGGAAATATGGAGAAATATCTATTCTTTTTGTGTTTAGCAGAAAGCTACTGTAGTTAAGAGCATTTGTCCTGATTCCCACCCTCTGCCGTCCCCCAAAATAAATTTTTTTCCAATTCTTTATAGGTATAGTAAAAAGCAACYATTTGTCATGATTACTAAGGGGTTTAATAAGAATGGAGATTAAGCTAGATGTTCTCATCTCTACATGTATCAAACAAAGCAAGCCATGGCCTCGCATCTCCTGGATTGGACAGGTGAGATGAGTGAATTTTTATTTAAATCTGCAAAGAATAAATATGTTTTAATCATGTAAAACTTGCTTAGCACTTCTGTTTTTGGGGATGGGTTAGAAAAGCTTCAGGAGATGGCTTCAAACTACTAGATTTGGGTGTTATTGAGATATATAGCTAATTTTACTGTGTTTTTSGCTTCAGGCCAGAGATTCAAAATTGCTCAGTGGAAAGGTTTTTTTGTTAGTTTGTTTTTTCCAAAACATGTTCTTTACTTGACTCTTGTTATTTTGAATGCACTGGTTTAAAGTATGTATTTGGAAATTGTGAACAAAAATCATTTTCCCRTTTTTTGTTGCATCCATTGAAAGGCATGCTTTCTTATGCACTTTTGATAATGTGAGATCARATTTTTTTCTTCTCTTTTAAAATATGATTTGAGTTTAAATAGGTAACAATTAAAGGCCTAGTCCTTCCATTGAAATCGATGGCAAAAATACCACCRAATGCAGTAGTGCAGGAAGAGATAACTGGAGTCTAATCTTGCATTAGTTGTCAGCTAGTTCAGCTGAGGTACTTTGAAGAACTTTTTACTAATGATTGTAAGTGTGGTCTACTAGTTTAAAACTTGTGGACTAAATTCTGCATCAGTTTAGGTTGATGCTAGATATGTTGTTGTTGTACTATAAAGTGATTGTGCRGAAGAATATAATTAATACAGCAATTGCCGTAATAACTTTTGTTTTTTTAAAATTATTTTCCCCGTCAGTCTAACATTTTTTGTCTATACATTATTTTGCAGGCAAATATAGAAAATAGAAAATAGCATTTTTAAAAAATCTTTCTTTAAACAGGAAAAAGAGGCTATTTTTCTTCTAGATGATAAACGTATAAATGAAATTAACCTCGCATCGGGGAGGACAAAGAAGAAAATCCCTCGGCTGCACTCATTGCTAAARAATGTAGTCATCTTAACAACTTCAAGAAATGGTTAAGTATTAATATCTCGTGTTACAAATCACATTATTTTATTTGTTTTTCTAGCAATTTAGAAAGATACAATGATCAAAAGTATTTGCCAGTTCAGTCTCAGCCTTAGAAATGTAACTAAAATGAAGGGAAATAATTTTAAATACTTAAATATTTAAATCCTTCACAATAATACAGTTCTAAACATCTCTTTGATGATGAATACAGGTGCTTGGTTGGCAGGAATACTTACAACAGGAGAACTGTTTCTGTGGAATAAAGATCAGGACTTCTTGAAAATTGTGCCGGCAGTTGAAGAGTCTAGGAAGGTAGTTACAGCAGCACAAGGTAGGGATTTTTTTTTCTTTCACTTTGTCAGTTTGAAAATTGAGTAGAGGTAAAGTGTTTTTCCTCTTGTAATTAAATATTATGTAAGTAAAAGCTGTATTTTTGTATTGTTTTGTATTTGTATGATTTATGTGCTAGCTGAGCTTTGACAAATGTCCTGTCTGTTGTTTAAATGATACATTTTTGAATTCTCAAAGCTCCTRTAAACATTAATTCAATTTTAAATACAGTGAGTCTTTGTTTTGATTTAAGCTGTATATGCTTCATTTTAAGTTTATTCTCTGAGTATTTTTGATGCTAAATGCTACTTGAAAAAATATTATAAAGGCATGAACTTGTGAACTTTGCATAAAATCCTGCTTTGTATTGAATAGTCTCACTAACATTGTGTTGCAAATTGAAATACTGTACAAGCAATTCTGTCATTTCAGTGAAGATCAGTAGTGCATTTAGGAGCTGAAGGTAATAGATAAGTAGAGCATTTATGCATTTATTCATAGTTCTCATGAAAGATTTCAACATTTCAAGAAAAAAGCAATCTCAGGAAAGACCTGTGTAAAATTTATAAAATGCATAAAAAATGGGGATCCTATCTGACATTACCACTGCAAAAGGTCTGCTACTAGTGATGGAGTTTGGAAATGTAAGATCTTTAATATGGAAACTTGGATTTATTGTGACTGAAAASAAAGAAATATCCTTTCCTCTTAAAATATAAATCCAACAGAAAAGAAGAAATTATTCTGAGGCATTGTTATTTTTTCCAGAGTGTTTGATGCGATTGTACTTGTATATATCTGGGGATGGCAGAAAGGTACTGTTCACTACTCCTACGGCATGTGTCTTTCTGTGGGAGAGCACGGAACATGAAAATACATACTATTCAAAAAATTCTTCAGTGACTGGGCGCTGGACACAAATTTTGCCTGATCAATCAATCATGTTGCCTTCAACTAATGAAAAAGAAACCGGAGTGCACGCTGCTTTCATACAAAATGAGGTAAAAAAAAAAAAAAGCCCTAAAGCAACGTATCTCATCTCTTAAGTAAATTGGAGCTTCAGAAGCTACAGTGAGTTACAAGAGTTATGTCTTTAACGTAAGACATAAGAGTCTCTTTAACATAACTCTTTAACATAAGAGTTATGTGTAGGCCTAATTTTTCTGTTCATAATAGGTTTAATGACAGCATAAGAACAGCCATGCTGGACCAAACCACAGTTCATGTAGCCCAATATCTCMTCTCCTGCCTTTACGTTTCTGAATGACAACATTATGTTATTTAATCTGAATTGTAATACTATTGACCTAAATACGTAAGTCGTTAAACAAGAAACTCAGTGTAATCWGGGTTTTGGGGTTTTGTTCTTTTTTTGTGTGTGTGTGTGATTGTTTTCCTTCAGATACTGGGTGATTGCTGTTTGTGCACTTTTGTGTTCTATTCTGGGGAATGCTTGGTGTTCACATTTTTGGCTCTCCGATGGCATGAAAATAGCTTCAGATGTGTTAGGTGAGTTCAAAGCTAATTAAAATTATATTAATTTAAGAGAAAGAGTTTATTATAAAGTGCTTCAGAGTCTGGTTTCAAAGCTGCATATAAATACATGCTATTTGCGTTAATATACAGTTAGTTAATGGTTACAAACACCTATCTGYATTTTCACATGTACTTTTATAGCTTGCATCACACTATGTATCTGTACATGGACAAAATAGTAATTCTTAAGTATTTAAATGTAATGAATGAAGCAGCATTTATATATATATATATTCCATAGTTCATTAGCAAAAAATGGTTTACACCTAAATAAAACTGAATGTATTTATCATAATATATATGTGAGTATCTGTACATACCTGTGCCTGCACACAGATGTGTTTGTCACTGTCAGAGAGGTTTTTTTGAATAGCGATTATAGATTTTTCTTTTCTTGTTTTTCTCATTAGTAGTGCATACCTTACAGCTTGGCCCATACATCTCTTTCTTTTCTTTGTTATGAATTTTCATCTGTTGTATTTGTTTTCTGTTCCCTTTGTCATCTTTTGTGTCTAGACTACGTAGATGTATTTATTTTTTTAACTGGGGTGAGACCATTTACTGGTAGAGTTATACTGGTACAGCCACTTAAAAATGCAACTGAAAAAATRATTCTGAGTATACGTATAGTCCATTCCTCTTCCTGTGTGAGAAATGTCTTTTATGTGAGTTTAACAGCATATATTCTCTGTGGGTATAACTTGACTATACCCTACATTTGAAATTGTACAACTGATGCTTTTTCAAAATTAACTTGTTGATGATTTCCTCCTTGCCTTACTGAATGGTACCACTCTTCACTCAGTTTGTCAGTAGCATGGTAGTACCTTTTCAATAATATAAAAAATCATTTWAAAATTCTAAATAGCCCTGTGTTTGATGATGTTATACTGTCTGATGGGGATGKTCTTGGCCAAAATATGAATGTCCTAATTCTATAGCATGTATCTACATATATTGGGATGTTTTATATGCAAGACTCAAATTTCCATCTCATAAAAATCATTTATCACTTAGATACTATTTTTAAACTCTTGCAAATCCCAAATATCTTTCATCTATAATGTTGTTGAAGTCAACTTTTTTTTTTTTTTTTATTTTTTAACATGTTTTGTGTGTCTCTGTTCTGGTTGGATTTGTTATGATGTATGAAACATTCTATTCAGTACTGCTGAATAACCTCTTGCTTTTATTCTTTTTTGATATTTAGTTCTTTGCCATATCAGATTCACTGGGTACAGCAAACTTGTTCTCTTGCTAATCTGGTTCCTCAGTGTTTATCTGTAAAGTCAAGAGGAGCTTTGCTAACTGCTTTTGCAGGAGATGGACTTTTACTTGCGGTAGCCATTAATCAAAATAATCCACAGGTATGAATGATAGAGAATTTATCACTTAAGCTAATAGTTCGGTTGGAATGAAGTCCAATTAAAATGATCTACTGAATTGTTTTAGAAGTGATTTTCAGTAAGGCACTGGGTTACTTAATGTATTCACATATCAGTATTCCCAGCCAAGAAGTTCTGCACCAACTTGTAATTCTTTGAATGCTSTTATTCAGTTAAGAACTCCATACCAGCCAGTCTGTCATCTATAATCTTTCAAAAGTACAACAAGAAAGAAACTAAATTGAGGCATTGTATCTGCACGTTTTGAATAATTCTTAGTCAGGATTCAGCCAAAGGTGAGAAARAGGTTATGGTCCCACTTCATAAAGGTATTTCTTTTAACAACTCAAGGAGGCCAAATMTTTTTGTCGGTTTTAGTCCTACTGATGCCAAGAAATACTGACCGGCCTATGTAATTCTCCAAGAGGAGATGATGCAGTACTTCAAAGCCCCAATGCTTATTCACCAATAAGACCAGATAAGAGGGTTCTTAAATTATTTCTGGGATATTAAGAGGRGGAAGAAGAGAGAGAGAGAGAAAGAGAGGGAATGCATATGATAAGATTTAATTATTTTTCAAGTTTAGAAATATACGTAGAAGTTAACAAATCCTCTAAATCATAATGCTAAGTTGTAACATCAGTTTCATATAATGTTTCCAGTACATTTCTATTTAATTCATACATGGCTAATAGAAAACTTTAAAAAAAAAATGGTATTTTTACACAAACTTTTCTGTTATGCTTTTTCTTTTCAGGCAACTCAGATACTGTTTTTAAACACACTGAATTTTGTAACTGTTTCGGGTAACCTTAAAGGTTGTAGTAGCAAGAATGGCATGGTCCCATCAAAGTTTATCAGGTCAGTAACTGATATTGTTTTTCCTGATACTGTGGGATTTTTTTGTTTWTTTTTTTATTTTTCCACATAGAAATTTGTTACAATGATTTCACAAAGAGAGACAAATATTTTCCCTGCCTTATTTAGGTCTTACTGGGTTGGTGACATGAGTTGGACTCCTGATAGCCTTTTCTTGGCTTGCATGTTAAAACGTGGATCTCTGATTTTATTGACTTGTATGGGTGAATTGCTGACCTTGATTACTTCAGGCTGCTCTGTAGAATTTGGACCAGCAGAGTTTATTCCATTTCATCCCCTAATAACATACAGGTAAAAGAGTTTGGAAATGTTTATATGTCTTTGTCATATGATTGTATCTTACTTTCTAACATTTTTTTTTACAATTTTAAATAAACTCATCTTTCAAATTCAATCTTTTGCTTTCCTTGTGTCTTTCTTCTCAATATCTGTTTCTCATTCATAGTTCTCTTCTATTTCTTGTAATGGGTTTATCCTGATGAAAAATTGGCATTGTGGCAAGGTAAGTATACATTATTTAAGTGACTTTTGGGGCTGTTACTTATTTAAGTGTTTATGAAAGTAATGATAATTACAAATATTGGGTTATTTTTTTTTAGTGTAGGAAGAAATGAACTTTATAGAAATGCTAGAAGTATAGATTAATATTCATCCAGTGAGTTTTCCTTATTGATTGTTTAATTTTACTCACAGACTTTCTTATCACATTTTATATCAAATCTTTTTAAAAAGATATTTGCATGGACAAAAATAGGTAGGTGCTGAAATACATGTTGGTTATTCCAGTCCAAATTTTGAAACTGTAGTGCTGGGGTTGCCCTGGGGTGGGGGTGGGAGGTCTGATAACACTTTTTTAAGTGTTTTAATTTTAAACTGTAAGTTACAAAAAGTAATGCAACCTGAATACCTAGAAGAAAAAACATAAAATATAAACACTACTATATTATTTAAAAAGCCCTATTAGGACTGCCTAAATAAAGCCAGATAGTGTATATTACCCCATGAAACATTCAGATCTTTCCTCGTGTTTGTTTACATACAATATTTCTAAAATGCTTAGTTTCATCATATCTTAGAAATATCTTAAATATAATCTAGAAATATCTAGACTATATCAAGTCTTCTTTAGATAATGCCTCCATTGCATATTGTTTTTATAGATCACAATAAAACTAAACTTTATTTTTACCAATTATTTTCTTAAGTTAGAATTGATATTTATACAGATAAGTGAGAAGTCATACATAACTTAAAACAGACTAATATTAAAGATCTAACATTTTTATACTCTATAAAAGTATCAAGAACTTTTTCAACTTTTGATGTACAAAAGTGGGGAAAATGTATATATTTACAAGAAGGCATCATAATACCTTCTTAMAATGGCAGATTGAAAAATCAGATATTGAAATGTGTTAAAATATCTTAGTTACATTTATCTAATGTATGCAGCTCYCCTGGATTTCAAATAATCTACTAACTTCTGGACTACTGGGAAATGGAAAAAAAAAACAGTTATTGAACACATTATTTCAAAATATTATGACATTAATATTAGAATAGATGCACAGGATATTTTTTCTGGAACGCTAGTCTTTTCATAGTAAGAAATGGCTGTGAGCCTTTGTGTTTTGATTTAAAGTATTTCTGTTAAATAACTGAAATGATTCTGAAATATTAAGATTCTGATTTTGGGTGTCTTTTTTTCCGTGCACAACTTGACATGACATATAACATTGAAGTTGCTTAGGATTTCATCTTGGAAGCATTTCTCATACACTATCTACTCAGAATACGTAAATTTAAGGAACCATCTAAAGTTTTGCAGTATGACCACCTGGGATTTGTGCAAGATGTCAGTATTTTTCTGCAGTTGCAACTCTGTGAATTAAAAACAACTTTAAGTATGTTCATGGGTTTTATTTAGTAAATATTATATAAATCGTCTTATTATTTYCAATTCAGCATTAAATTTCTGTATCATAATTTTATTATCTAACTTTTTGTGTAAATGGTGTAAAATGTTCATAAGTGATTTTTACTCCATTCATGATTTCTGCATTTGACAGTTGCTTCTATTTTTTTTTTTTTTTGTATCTTTATTTTAACTGTTAGACAGCAACACTCTTTGTGTCAAGACTCTTGTCAGTCTCTTGGTTCTTCAGCTTCTGAAAGTGACCTTTTGAGACAGAGATTCTCTGTTGCTTCACACTCAAGATTACCCTACCTCATTGTTTCGGATGGATATATGATAACAGTGCTAAGATTTCCTAACAACCTTTCACCATCAGGATTTGTAAGATCCCTTTTGCTTGATTCAACGCAACGACTTGAAAATATCCGCCAGAATTTCATGAACTGTAAGGTAAAGATACGGGTTTTGTTTGTGGGCTTTAAGTAAAAAACTTGATAAGTATAAAAATGCACAATATTAAACAGAGTACTTTGATTTACTTTGTTGTGAAATTTGCATAGATTCTTTTAAATTACACTTCTGTTTTGAGAATACTGATCTGGAAAACACTGAATACACATTTCTCTCTGAAATTGTTCATTTGTTACATTTCAGTGAAATGCAGTAAAGAGGATTGTCTAAACTGTTGTTATAAAATCTCTTCAAATAACTTTAAAATAAATTGAGTGAATTTATACATCTGTAAAGTTGGATCAGAGCRCTGGCATACATTAAGCTAGTTTGACTAATTTATCCTTTCAGCATGATTCAGAGAGGATGCTCTAAAACCTCTGTCTTAGAGAGGTTGCTGCTGTTTTAGAGCAGGCAACAGCAGTCCCAAAGATATTGTGAGCATGTACCCATTAGCTCCTCAACTGACACTGTCAATTAAAGCCTGCTAAGCAGCTCTTGAGTTTATTTTTCAATCACTTACAAATTGAGCTAAATATGGAAAAGGGGAAACTTTAAGAAGAGATTTTGCAACTACTATAACCACCTGACTTTCTCTGCAGGTGTAACTTGACTAATAGATACCGTGAGCGTTTGTGTTTGCTAATAGACACTGAATGCTGATTGTTTTTTGTGACTGTATTCTGAATTTTTGGAGATGCATGATATGATGACATTCATGAATGAGCTAGAAGAGTGGACAAGGATTTGAGGACTTAGAGGTGTATTGTTATTAAGAACATAAAGTCCTACATGTTTGCAAGCTTATGGGATCATTTAAGGGATCAAGAAAGCATATTCTTTCAGCATGAAGTAAAATAAAGTTGTCTGGTATGGGAAAAACTACTGCATTCCCAAAGCATGGCCAAATGATTGTTTGTTTCTGTGCCACACATGCCTTCTGATCTTTTCTCTCTTTCTGCCTGGGATTTTCAAACTGAAGCTTTTTATAGCAGGGACCAGCTTCCTTGTTTTGTTTAAGTGTCTGCTTTGTTACTAGAGATAAATAACATGTTTTGCATTATTATTGCTCCTTTTAGTCTAAAGGGAGAAGGCTATGTTTACGATCGCTGTTGTCTTTAAAAGCTAGTCTTTTGAAACACACTCAAAATCAAAGTTCCATCTTTCCCACCATTCCAAAATTYCTAGAAGAGGACATAACAGAAATGAGTGAGAAAACCATGGATTTACAGGTATTTAATAGCATTTTTTACACTTACAATTATGCAAATGATTTAATTTTAAGATATTCTAAATGTAAATAATTTTCAAAAATAATATTCTAGGTATACTTTTACTAAGGATATTTAAAGTAATTTCATGTTCTGTTAAGTTYTCAACTTTTTATAGACATGAGAGATGGTTGATTTTTCTCAGTTGATACTTTTGTTTTGAAACATCTTACTATTTCTGTCAGAAATGAATTAACTTTTTGAGAAATACATACTGGTGTACATCTACATCAGTTTGTCGTAGTTTTAGCTTCACCATATAGTAAAATATAATGTTACACATACAAGCTATGAACTATATTAAGTATAATATTATCAGTAAATAGTAAATTAGTAATTCATATTATTAGTAAATAAGGTACTTATCCTCAATTTTAGACTTGGATCAATTCTAAAATCTGGATGTGTTTTTAGGTAGAATGGCTCTATGATCAAAGTTAGTGTGCAGTCTTTGCCAGCTCCATTTCATGCTTTGTTTTTCTGCTTCTCTGATGAAGTTTCTCATTTTAGGACATATATCTGAACTTTTGCTAAATGGTTTTAATACTTTACAGGTATCTGGAAAAAACACTTCCTCATAATCTATGCTTCTCTTAGTAGTGAAGGACAGGATTTCAGTTTCTGTTTTAGAAACTATTGCTGTATGTACAGAGTGGGGTTTTCCTTTTTTCCTCTTTTTTTTTTTTTTTTTTTTGGTTAGGTAGTAGATTTCTATCTACACAACTGTCACAAATAACCTATCTATACCTAGGTAGATAAACAAATATCTAGGTTTTCACTCTAGATAAAACAGCTAAGGAAGTAAATTTACTAGCAATGCATCTGCCTTATCCAGAATAGCTACACAGGAAAAAAATTAAGAATAAAGATTCATATGTGAGACTGACTGTAGTTTCTTGCAGTCTTTAGAAAATGGACTTGAATTAAACTTTTTTTTTTTTCTGTCTGATTTAGGACTATGAAGAAGAATCAGATGGTGAAAAGCAATTTCAAAATAGCTTGTCCAGCTTCTCTAGCCAAAGAATTAGTTCATTTGTTGGTAAAGCTGATCAAGGCTGTTTGGAATTTGCATCAATGTTTGATACTATCCATGCAAAAGATGTTACTGAAGAAAAAGATAACTTATCAATGGAAGTAAATTCTATTCAGAAAAATCTCCTTACTGCATGGCAGATAGGAATTTCAAAAAMTATGAAAGAGAAAGATACTTTGCTGAGTTATACAGTAAACTGCTTTACCCATTTTTTCAATATACTGCAGTTCATAAAATGCTCTTCACTAAACCAGGATGCATTTTTAAACAAGTCTGTGAAGAATACTCACTGGATGCATTACGTGTTAAAATATTTTCAGCAGTGTTTAACTCTTCTGTATGGGCATTCAAGAGCGAGTCTGACTGGGCATGTGGCAAAACTGACGTTACAAACTATAAAACTGATCCTTATTCAGCAACAAGATCAGCCATTCTCAGAAAACCTTTTGGCATGCTTCTGTCTTTTAAGGATGGCTTCTCGCAGTCTAAGTAGCGTGTGTATACCACAGTATGAGAATTTTTTTGCGTCTCCTGATGTTCATAGTCTTGTAGAGCTTGACTCTSTTGTGGTGCCTATTTTCCTAGTTCTTGATGAGAGTGGTACTCAGCAGTTCAGCTCACTGAAATCTCTACTCAGAGAGCCCCCTCAAGCAATAAACCATGATGAAAAAACAGAAAAAAGGTATGATTAATCTCTGCATGGAAAAAAAGAATGTTTGAACAATTATTTTATTTCTTAATTATACAATAATTATAACATCTATTTGGGGRTTTTTTTGTGTCATAATCTAGAAAAATCTGATAAACTATTAAAGCACACAGATTAGAGTTCAGACCTATAGTTGAATATAGGTCAGTTACAGGGACATAACTAATTACTGCCAGTGAGCTGAGAGATAATTGGTGGGCTAACAACTCACCCCGGTTGCCTAGCGTGCTCGGTAGTCTAGCATCTGTCCAGGTATTGCAGTTCAAGATGTTTTCATTCACAAGGCTGTTGCAAATCTGCACTGATGCAAGTAATAGTACTACACTGGTCTGCAGGGACTTGACACCCTAGATTTGTGCTCTGCAATCAGCTTTTTCATTGGCTTTACTTTGTTCTGTTACACTATTTTATTTTTCATTAATTTAATTTATAAAGACTGTTAYATATTTGAAGGTTTATTGAGGTTATTTCATTTCTCTGTTCTTTAGACAGCCCCAAATTCATTTTGAAGCCAGCATTTGGGTGCATTTTATCTGCATTATATACAGAATAACCAAAAGTAAATTTGATATCCTTTTAATTTTTTCATAATATTACACTTCTTGAACTACAGGTTGACTGTACTATGGCAATTATTATATAAGAAAGTTGTTTGGTATCAAACGCAGCTGAACAGAAGAACACGTAAGAATGCAGATGAAGAGTCTGTTGTCTCATCACTTTTAAGTCATGTACAAGCAATCCTCCAGTCTTCAGGAGTTACTTTAGAACAACATTTGAAGCTCAATTCTGTAGCTGGTTAGTACTTTGGAAAGAACTGTAATACTTAGGTATTTGCACTGTTGACTGAATACTAGGTTACAGATAAGTTAGACCTGCTTTTAATAACTGACTTTACCAGCTTAAATAGTTATTTAATAGCAGGACTTTTCTAAGGATTCCTATCAAAAGTCATAATACTAAACACTTCTTGTCCTAATGCATCACTGTTTATCATATTATATTCTTAAGAACTTGCTGAGCTGTGGTTGTATTAAAAATATTATGTAATAAATGGATTATGCTGACTTCAGTTTAATATGCATCATGCTCTAGATTTGAAATTTATAGAGAATCTGAAAGCAAGACCTGAATCCTGATCTGATTTGTACAGTCTTATTTCATCTGAGGTAGATGAGCATCACAAAGTGTCTCTTAAAAGATTTTTAAATAGATACCCCTTTTACTTTGTGTAATCACTGTGGGCATGAACGTGTCATATGTGCATGAATGTAGTCAGCTTCAGTTCAGTGTCTAATATAGCATGACCTGATCTAACAGATTTATGTAGCATGTTTATTCTGCAAACAGAATGTGGTTACAGCTTCATATTCTACAYGTTAGTGTTCTGTTTACTCTGTCTTCCTTTCCCCTTCAACTTTTATAAGGCCAAGTTCCCACTGAAGTCTCCCACCACAATACTCAGTCTTCTCCATGTCACTAATCTCCCTCCCTAGAATGATAGCTCTAGCTTCTCCTCATGCATCATTAATACATTAATACATTAGCTCTTGCAGATGTCTCTCTGATCCCAACAATATACGCAGCTTTCCACCCATTCTATATGTTCTTTATTTACTTTCTTAAATTTGCCAAATAGATAGCAAGCATATTATGGACAATCTAATACATACATGCTGATGAGCCTGCCAGTATGTTTCAACTGGCTAGCTGTCARTAAGCAGAATGGTGAGTGGCAGACCTGTCCTTGCTTTTCCTTCTGTGGTGACACTGTTATTTCGTCCTTTGCTCTGCCCAGGGACTGTGCTTTTGTAAATTTTTGTTTATTCATTTATTTATTTCCTCAGACTTCAAGAACTACAAATACATGTCTGATAATCTACCTTTCTGTCAAAGTAGTTTGAAATTGACCAATGAACTAAAAATTGGAATAGAAATAGAGGTGGAGAGGTGGAATTTAGAGAGATGAAATGGTCCATAGACCTGTGGTTTGGAACTGGTTTTACAGTGAAAGAAAATATATGATCAGTTTATGAAGTAGATTTACTACTATTTTTTACAATGAACATATTTCACATTATACAAAAACTGAAAATGTATAAGAGAAAATTTTTTTCTCCATTAATAGATTATTGCAGATTTTTAATACTGAAGTACATAGTTGCAGATTTTAAATACTGAACTACCTGGCTATGGTTATGGGGTGTGGGGGTGTGCATGTGCAAGCATCTGTAAAATTGTAACAACATGAAGCTTTTAACTTGTTGAATGTATGATTTTTTTATAGGTGAGGAGAAGTTCCTTTTAGGCTCATACAGAGAATCTGTGGATGCATGGAGAAGATCTCTTTGTGAAATCAAAGCAAATGGTAAGGGATAAAATAATCCTTTTAGGTATTTGTGTAATCACTTTACATAGTTATTAATGATTCTCTGGTGCTCTTCAGAAAGGAAGACAAGATTAAAAAAAGATAAAGGATAAAGAAAAGATAAAGAATGTATAYTTGAAATTAAGCTGACTTGAATAGAGACCAGTCAAAACTTGACTTGATTGCTCCCTAAGAAAATTCCATGCATTTCTATTTTGACATCAGGATTTTTTTATGACTATAATGTACTTATTCCAGAAAAACTTCAAGTAGATTTCTGAGCAAGAAAGTAACAGTGAAAGACAGATGAACAAAAATCAATTGTTATGATAGTGAAACCAGAAGACTGTGTGATTGGGGAGTAACAAGACTAAAAAGAATCTGTGACAGGAGTCTTCGTAGGAATTGACTGGAAACAGATATTCCAAAACCTCTTCCCTGGGATTGTGAGGGGTTTGTTTTGATTTGGTTTGGTTTGGTTTGGTTTGGTTTGGTTTTCTCTCTAATTATTAGGATGAGGAATACCTCATTCAGAACCATACGGAAAGAATTCAAGATATTTGAAACTTGGTGGATCACTAAGCAAATTAGGAGTTAATTTCATTGTCTCAGGCATCCCTTCTGTAAATGCTAGCCTCCTCTGAGCTGTGCTGTCGTTGCTGTGTCTTAACGATTATGCACTGTGCTTTCAATCTCTAGAAGTGAAACTGTTAAGAATGAACATTGACTCCCTGGTACCTTATAGATTGAAGGAAGATCCTATCTCCTAAAATAACTGCACCTGAGTTCTATTCCCTGTATTACCAGTAGTTTCTCAGAGTATGTGTGTGTGTAGATGTGTTTTTTGGAAAGGGAGAAAGTCATATTTTCAGATTTGCTATGTCTGTTTCTGTGCTTCTTACTTTTTTTTTTTCATTTTCTTTTAATACAGGAGGAAAAAGAACATGTTTTCTTCAAAGTAGATACTATCTTGCTATATTATTTTGCCACTTATATCACTATAACTTGTGCGAGGCTCAGGGGCTCTGTGATCATCTGGTAGGAGAGATTCTAAGGCGATCGCAGCTCTCAGTAAGGCAGATGGAAATTTTTTCTGGTATGTTTACACGGCGAGAAAATAGAGGCATTGTAATGTGTTAGTATTGTTTGGATGACCTGGAGTCTGATTTCAGTGCTATCATACACACACTTCACATTATTCTTTTCTATTCACACTTGACAAGTCTGAAGTCTGTTCTCAGTGACTTTAAAAATCTTTTTCGGATCCTGATGTTCTTTTGGTTGCCGTTACTGGAGTTCAGACCACATTTCTTTATTGAGTAATTTATAGTGAAAGTGTAGATTGTTAAATATTCTTAGATTCAAATCTGCTCGAGGAAAAGACTTTGGCTGGGGAAAATAAGGGGAAAATGACACAATTTTTTATTGATCTATGTTTTTATGATATGATATAATAAAATAGTTGATTTAGGATTGGTCACCAATCCTAAATTGACACTGGTTTTTTTTTTGTTTGTTTTTGGGTCTTTTTTTTTTTGCAAATATTTATATCCTTTTCCTGCTGAGTCAGAATATTGGATCTGAATTTCCAAATTTAAACAGAGTTTTGGACTCAAATCTGATCTAAATTTGGAGATTTAGGGTCCATCTGTAGTTATTAGAAACCTAATATGAAAGTCTTTAATACAACATGTAATTAATGTAAAAGATTAAGTCCATAAGTCCTGGGAGCTTGTCAAGAAGCTGTTACTTAACTTAGTTTGCTTGTTTAAAAGAAACACTTTATAAGCTATAATTAAACATTCAAAGAGTTCAAATTTAAAGTAATTTTTCTCTGAATGTTTTAATTTATTTTGGGTTTTGTTTTTGTTTTGTTTTTTTAGATACCAAGTATTCTCAGCATGAACTGTGGAAGGTAACAGAAGTTCATACTGAAGCAGCTCTGGCTGTAATTCAATCCATGGCACGATTCATGGCCGCTTATTTCACAAATCAACTGCTTTATATCCTTCCTCCACATAATGTTGACATCCTGCATCCACTTCACATCAAACTAGGTATTGTCTTACAAAGTAGTTTAATTTACTGTCCTTAACTCATAATTTTTTCACTTGTATATAAATGCTAAATATTGTGCTCTAACTTTGTAATTTGTGGTTTTCAACATCATTAATTGTCAGCCCTGGTGAGGCCTCATCTCGAGTACTGCATCTAGTTCTGGGCTCCCCAGKACAAGAGAGACATGGAGCTACTGGAGAGAGTCCAGCGTAGGGCTACGAAGATGCTCAGAGGGCTGGAGCACCTGCCCTACGAGGAACAGCTGCGAGAGCTGGGCCTGTTCAGCCTGGGGAAGAGAAGCCTGAGGGGGGATCTTATCAATGTGTMTAAGTACCTGAAGGGAGGGTGTCAAGGGGACGAGGACAAACTCTTTTCAGTTGTCCCATGTGACGGGACAAGAGGCAATGGGCAGAAATTGAAGCACAGGAAGTTCTGCCTGACCGTGAGGGGGAATTTCTTCCCTGTGAGAGTGACGGAGCACTGGACCAGGTTGCCCAGAGAGGCTGTGGAGTCTCCTCTGGAGATCTTCAAGGCCCGTCTGGATGCAACCCTGTCTAACATGCTCTAGTGACCCTACTGAGTGGGGAGGTTGGACTAGATATCTCCAGAGGTCCCTTCCAACCTTACTGATTCTATGATTCTACGAAAGATGAAATAACTTAGTTTTATCCAAATATTTTTGTTGAGGACTTTGTGTGTGTGTGTGTGTGTGTGTGTTAGTGTGTTTGTGTGCATGTTTATAAGATGAGAGTTTTGCATCTGTGGATTATTGATAATATTTTGATATTTACAGCTAATATTATAAGGAGCAACTGAATTACGTAAGCCATGTTAACGTGATTTTTTTTTTTATGTCTGCTTTTTTGTGCTTTGAGATTAGGATGTAAATTTGATATTCAAGGAAAAGAAAGCATTTTTTTCACTCAAATTGTGCAAAAATAATGTTACGTCCCCTGCACTTTTACTTAGACCTGTGGCTCTTATTCTGACTTCGATCCCAAAATGGGGAGGATCAGACTGGACTGTGATATGGAATGACCCAAACTGAAAATCCAGAAAAAAGCTTTTTTTTTTCTTTTTTTTTTCTTTTTTTTTCTTTTTTGCTTATTCAGTAAAAATCAGGCTTGGAAGCCAGAGTGCTTCACACACCATAGTATCACAGCAAGCTGATTTGTCATTGAATTCAGATAGTACTTAGGAATTTAGGTCCTAACTTCAGCGTTTTTCTGAGAAGGAACATTTATCACAGTGGATGGTTTGTCTATTTTCTGCAAGACGCTCATGTCCAAAGATTTCCCTTCATAGGAAATTTTTGGTTYCAGACTTAATGATTCACAGTGATTTAATAACCATTGGCAAAAGGTATTATATTAGAAGTATTTTAAGTACTTCAATACTAAGTTGGTATCGTAAAGTCAGATAYTGATCTATACTATTAACTTAATTTGATTGCTTAGTTTTTCTAAAATTATCTGAATACATAGATTATTTTTAATATTCCTGGGCTGTGACTGGTGCCAGTATGTATTCTGGTATGATCTATCTGGATATTTTAATCAGACAATTTTTGAGACAGAACCTGAAAAATAAGACCTTGATTTTGATTCTTGTATTTTTTAAAGATCCATGTATGTAGTGAGTTTTTCAAAGAAAATTTATGTTCCACAAGCAGGTTCAGTGTGAATATTTCCATTAATRATTAATAATGTCATTGCTTCAACAGCAGCAAGAAGTGTGGGAGCTCATTCCTTAGAGTTCGTGTATTTTAGGTTTCTTGAACACTGAATGTACCTCTCTATGAAAAACAGGAAATAAAACCTTGGAAAAACAATTTAAACCTCAGGAAACAATCAAATATTAAATTTGTCTTTAACCTTAGTTTATTCTCTTAAAATAATGTGCTATTCTATCCCAAAAATGCACTGTAGCCTTCTATCCTCCTGTGTAATAAGGAGCATAGTGAGTACATACAGCATGGGTATTGTAGGAAAAGTCTAATTCCTTTTTTCTCAAATCTACCCTCTGGAATATTACCAGCACACRTAGCATACTCATAAGTATTCCATCAGTGTGATTAAGTCTTTAAAGTAAGAATAGTGTACAAATCTCACTTATGCTTAGATACCCCACATTACTAAGTGGAGAAATAGCTTATTTTGAACTTAATATTGTATCATAGCGTGAGTTGCATCAACCTGCTGGTGATAAACCCTTGTAGCACATCTCTGAGAAATGTGCAGTGTTACACTGAAATGAATCAGAAAGCAGCGTGAGCAAAGCTTCACAGTATAAACTCTGAATTTTTTGAATAGTTCTGAATACTRTAAGATGAATATTAAGATGTATTTTTGTGCCTCAGATGTGTCTCCTCGTATTATTCCCCTCCAACATTCTTTGGTTACCAGAGCTGTGAGAGACCAGAATCTTTCCTCTGTGTGGACAGCTGAATATGCTCTTGACTTGTTCTTTGTTGGAGGACTTGTTCCAGAGGCTGTGTGGCTAACACACAGGCTTGGGGACTGGAAGCTGTCTGTTTCAATTGGTGTGGCCTATGATCTATATTGTCAGAGCTCCAATCAGTTCTCAAGGTAAACTGGGGCTTGGAATTAGTATAATATATTTTGTTATTTAACTGTATTTGTGTTATCTTTATTTTAGCAAAGAATATTAGCATGTTCTTTGCTTCAAAAATACCTCTCTCTAAATTTTTCGTAGCTGTAAGACCTAACGTATTATGATTAGTTACTGGTTTAGATTAATTATTTTACATAGTTTGGTTAGATTCTGTTTGATCTTTACTTTGTTTATAATGAACAGTTTCTTGGTACATTTTCAGATTGAAAAAGACAGAGTATCATCTACCATTAAGCTTATCACCAACACAGACTTTTCAGGAAAAGTTACAATCTTTATTAGGACAACCAGTTATTTCTGAAACAGCAAATGAAGGAAGTATTAAATACAAACAGTTTACAGGTACATAAAATCATAAATAATTTTGTTTATTCTTCATGTTGTTTCACTTCATATTACATGTTATAAATTGTCTTTAAAAGAATCAAGTCCCTCTCCCCCACCAGCATTTGTGCTACTATTATAATTTGTGCAAATACTTTACCTTTTAAATGCTTTTGTGTTTTGGCTTTTCAGTCCAAAAATAGATCTTATCATCATTGTTGTTTGGCAGTCTGGGGAGAACATTACGACTTCATTCATGGCTTGCAACCAAAGGTTTTTCTTACTCTATGCTTTGTAATTTTTGTAATGCCATATAATAGTCCCTTCTTTGTACTTACCAGATATAGTCAAGTAAGGTATTGACAGATACTAACTTCATTTTGGAAGAACTGACACTTCACTAAAAAATAAAAAACCAACACCCTGAAATAAATGTGAATATAMTAACAGTATGGAAGACATCATCACTTTTGTATTAAAATAAGTTACATGATGATGTTCTTTAATTTTTGCCTTTCCTTTACTGCTAAAATTTGCCACCTAGCTAGATTAACCTGTCTTTATTTACATCTTACAGAAAGTTCACTGGTGTGATCCGTATTCCTTACTCGTGTGTGTGTGTGTGTGTGTGTGTTTGGAAGCAGCATTTTAATTGCCTGTCAGTGTGTGGATGCCATGTTAATCTTCAGATAAGCCAGGTTGCAAACATTATGTAGTTTCTTCATTTGTACTCACTTCCAAAGATTTTATTTTTAAAACGTGCATGCGCACACTGTATATGAGTATATACATTATAAGTATAGTAGCTACTGAAAAGACTTGCAAAAACAAATTATTTCAAGAAAAGCAGTAGGAGTACATACAGAAGCAGAGCAGTATAATAGAGTACAAATTTCAAAAAYCAATTAATGATGTGTATTAAAGATCCTGCTACATCCTACAGGAGAAAAAATGGTATATTTAAAAACAAAAGAAAAAACACCATAATTCCTTATCCTTGATCATGCTCACTGATAAAATAATTGTTCTGGTTATTAGTGCAATGTRCAATTTATGCCTGATGGGTGAGAATGATTTGCTAGAGTTTTATTCCAAACAAAAGTTTGACTGAAAAGCTCAGCTGTCTATCCAGGAAGGCTATAGTTTTTGCTTAATGTGGCAAAGTACTAAAATTGATTAAATACTATTTTCAATCATGAGAAAGCTTTTCTTAAAACAAGGTGGCGAGATGTTTAAATTATAATAGATGAATGTGAATTACAATAACAAAGCGTAATTTCAGAAAAAATGGCATGTATTAATTGAGTCAGTTAATTTATCAGTTTCTATCCTTAATATTTTATAGATCCTATTGAAGAAGAAGATTCAAATGTTCTTTATAGTTCAGTGCAGGAACTACTGAAAGCTGCTGTTATGGCAGATGCTGATATTCTCTCAGAGATGTTTCAGCTTTTAATGGATTCTGGCAAGGATCTTGGCAGAAAGCTGTGTGGTTTAGTTCCTGATGGGCTTTATCTTCCAGCACCACCATTGTACTGTCCTCAGCCAGCTTCCCTCAGTGAAGTAAGTGTGTGATAGGGGCTTTTTGGGTACTAGTTTGAATCTGTTTATAAAATGATCTTGGCCTGTAGTCTGGTTCCTTGAAGTTCTTTTTTTCTTTCTAATTTTTCTTCTATGTTCACTTAAGTGATAACAAACTATGTATGCCTCTTCCTGTTTTTTGCATAAAGAATCTGTGCTGTAAAGAAGATGAGGTGCAGAAATGATATTCAAGTTAGATTCCTTATTCTTTATATCCTTTCTGTTTTTTGGCTGTGTTGTTTTTCTACTTTGATTTTTGCGTTCTTCAGGAAGATTGCAATGACATTCTTCTAAAAATTGAGAGGGAGAGTCGTCAGAAAGTGTCAGGAGTTCTGCAGCGAATTATCTTGCTCTTCCGGGCTGCCCGTTGTTCCTTCCCTGCAGCACAGTGGTATATTACACAACTCAAGAGGGCAAGAAAAGTTATGCAAAAAGTAAGCAATAAGCTTGTTTATTTGTAATTTGATCAACTAGTAGATATTAGAGATTTGACAAGTTTGTATTTGTGTGGCAGGATTGTTCAGCCTCATCTTGATTCTGCTGATATCAGATGTTCTTTACATATCTTCATCCGTTACTTTATAATCCATATTCAGCTCTTTCTGGAACCAGAACCTAAAGATCCAGCATGTCCATTTCATAAGTGTCTCCTTTTATTTCTTTATGTACCTGCTTGATTAAAGTATAAACATATTTCTCTCTGAAGTTTGTCATGTAATAAGTGCCTGCATTTGAAAGAAACGAGCTTGATTTAATTCAGAGTTGTAGCTACTACTACTACTAGAAGTGTGTTCCAGATCGTGAAGGTTTGAATACGTAAGAGAGAAGCTGATGCATGAACATCATTAAAGTAAAGCACAGGGCTTACGGACCCTCAAGCGTGGAGTTGGGTCAGGAACTGCTTTGGCTAACAAATAGGTATTTACCTCTTCTTGCTCACTGCATGGCCACAAAAATGCTTAATGCTGACACAGGCATGTGGTGAGAAGTAGCAGCTGAAACAGGAGAGAAAGCCAGTCTGCCTTAGCTGGCAGTGGCCTGGACTATGCTGGATTCAAGTGGCCACGTAACTATCAGCTTAGTTTCTCTAATGCATTATTGCCGAGAAATTTCAAGGTACGTATGATTGCCATGTAGGCTAAAGCATTCTAGATAGCATAGCTCATACTAAACATATCCCTTTAAATTAATTTCCAGAATACTGAATTAAAGAAAATGAAAAGTAAGCTTAAGGGAACTCTATTAATCTTGACAATGATCTACTAATAACAGAGAGGCTGTACTTCAGTAGTAATACATACAAAACTTTAATTGATTTGTTTTATTTCAATTTTGGCATGAAAGGCTGAATTAAATTTCTAATCTGCAGATACAAGTATAAATTGGTAAACTGTATTTAAATAATTAAAATCTAAGAATTATTATCCTTTTTTTTATCTATAGATTCGAATGAAAGGATCTCTGCCTTCACTGAGTCCATTTCCAGAGAGTTTGTTTCGTTATTGCAATTTTCCTACTGTATTCAATAGGCCAACATCTTCTGGAGACCATCAGTTTGATGATGTTTCCTGTAAAATTTTAGGTCTGTATGCAATAAAATAGACTAATTCATAGCTGAAAAAGGACACAAGATAATCTGCAGTTACAAAGAAACACTAGTCGGCTTGAAATGTTACACTGCAACATACCTGCAGAAGCACTTTCTGTTTCTAGCTTTTAATCCTGTTAGCTATCAGACTCTTAATACAAAAGTTCTTTCTCTAGATTATTTGTTAGATCTGACAGATGTGAAAGATGAATACTGAGTGGGACTGCAGAGCTCTAGCTGTGGAATACTGTAGAAACATCAAGGATGAGGCTTTTTCTCTTTAATTACTCTTAAGATAAATAATGTAGAAATCTCAAGCTGTGTTATTTCATTTCTTTAAATAGAACTTCTCACCACATTGCATGTTTCTCTTACAGGTTGCTTCAGAGAACTGTGTGCATTGTGTTGGATGTTTCATGTTCGTGAAAGATTATCAGACAATTGCAGGCGGTACCAAACTGCAAGAGAAAATAYGAATAATTATATGGTAATTATGTTACTAATATAGTAAAGGTATATTGTAATAGCATAGAACTGTAAGATGAATTCTAAAGATTTGCTGTAAGTTTGTGCTGAGGACTCTTCCTTGCYTGTCACAGGACAATATTAACAGAGTGAAATAATATGTAGCAAATATATGATTTCACAGAGTAATGCAGTTCATGTGAAGTACATCTTTCTGATGGTATTTCTGTTGATCTTTGGCTTGGTATTTAACTTCGGTAATTCAATAGTCATACTGCCAGAACTGCCRTATTTTCTGATTTTGTTATTTAACTAAGGTATTTATTCCTTTTATAGTTTTCTTAAGTTATTTTGGGTGTTTCCTGTATTTAATGTACTATCTTTCTTTGCGTGATGCAAGTTTTATGAGCTTTGGTATGTTCAGAAAAACCAATGAAAGATGTTAAAATTTAATAATTTTTTCTCTACTTTTACCTTCATCAACTGATGTCAGAAGTCAAGGAAGAAGGAAGAAATTAGGAGCATATAGTATTTGTTGTATTTTCTGTGACAGCGTGGATGTTGATTTTTGTCATATCTATATTCATACCTCTAAGACCTCAGCAAAGTATTATTTCCTTTTAAAAATGAGCCCCAAGTTTATCGTCATCAGAAAAAAAGAAGCTTCAAATAAAAAAGTTGACTKTTTCAAATAGCAGAATATTCTGATTCTTCTGTGCTTTTTGTGACAGTATCAAAWCAAACACAAAACACTGACTGCTTCAAAATAAATTAACCCATGATAAAAGCCTCTCAGCTGGCTGCAATATGTTGCCTCTAAAGAAGAGTTTATGGTGGTCTTAAGTCCTTACGTTTTACTCTAAATGACTTGAAGTGGRCTCTTCAGCAGAGTGTTTTTCAAGTAATAGTCAGTTACAACCTTAATTCTATATAGTGGCAGTGTATTCTTTTCTCACTGGCAATTAACTTTTTATTTTCTATTAGATAGAGAAGAATCATTAAAAATTAAACTGTGTGAATAATTTAACTGAAATTTATTGCTCGTACCAATTCACGTTTACATAGTAACTTTTTTTAGGGTCTTAAGGAGAATGAGTATGATGCCTCTACAGTTGAGCATTGTCTGAATGCAGTGGAATGGGCTTGTCGAATGCTTCCTTTCTGCAGGTTCATGAATGTTGAAGAATTAGTTCAAGATGTAATTTTGAGTCTTCTTGGAGAATTGCCACCAATCAAAAAGGTAAAAGAAACTAAAGCTAAAATAAAAGCAGTAGAGATTGTCACAAGTTTTTCCTCTCCTTGTAAATCCTATAATTGAGACTTTTTGATGGTGCAGGTTCTATTGGGAATTAAAATTTGCTTCTCTGTCAGTTACTTGAAACTTTATTTTATGCAGGTGGCAGAAATTTTGGTAAAAGCATTTCCTAATTCTGAAGATGTAAGGGTTCCGCTAAGAGATAAATACCATACTCTTCAGCAGCAACTCAGACACTGTATTGTTAAAGGTAATGTGCATCGTTCTTCAGGAAATATTAAACAAACTTCCTTCCTCTTTTACCCTACTTACTGATTTACCCTGCTTGTGACAATTCAGTCTTTCATATCTCATTTAAAACAGTTATTGTAGCTTTCATTTACACAGCTTGGAGAAAGGTTTGTGGCAGATTTTATGTTTTYTTCTTGATACATCTATACCAATAATAGAATGTAACGACTTCAGAATTGATGAGTTTTCTTCTCCTCATCACAGTTACAGTCTGCGTTTCTTGATGACACAATTTATGATGATTTAAGATCTATTCATGTCTTAATTTGAGAGAACAAGTCAAAACAGAGGAGTTTTCCATGTAAAATTGCTTGTCTCTCTTTGTTTAGGTCCCAGTAGTGAAGAAATGATGCCTTGTGTCATACAGACTGCTGAAAAAGTGAGAGTGAAGGCCTTGAAACGTGTAATAAGGAACATAGGCCCCATTGAAATTAATATTTGGGAGCCAGCAGAAGAGGGAGCTGCAAATGATGAGGCACATTGTTACGACAGATTCTCATTAGGGACTAGTCTAAGCAGAAGCACACTTACTGATTTTGGGAATCCTCAGGTATATAGTGATGCTGAAACAGTAGATACACTTTCTGATCCTTTGCTTACTGAAGAAGCAAGAGATCAAACACCTTCACCTCAAAGGTATGAAGAAACTGACAACAGGAAGTTGCAAGAGGGGGAAAAAGATTTTCTTCTATTGTTCAAGTAGCTTTTTTTTACCAAACAGGATAATTGTGATTTATCAGATTACCTGTTACTAGAAGGCTTTAATCTTAGGACTGCCAATGTTATATCACATACTATGCAATATCTGTTCCTGAAGTTTAAGTTATTAGCTACAATCAAATTCATATATGATACTACTGAGAAGCTAAGGGTTTTACATGCGATGATTAATTTGCCAGCTAAAAATATATTAATGTAAATTTGCTTWTGTTAGATTCCAGTTTTTAACAATAGAGAAGATGTTGCATTCATAAATGTTGCATTTATGATTCTTTTTTTGTGTAAGTCTGGAGTTATCTACACTTCTGTTTATTTGTTGTCTTATAGGGATAATGAACCTAAGACAGGAGAAATAGGCAGCAAGAATACTACCTGCAAGATAAGAACTCTTAACTGGAAAACAAAACATAAAGAAAAAGTACATAGAAAGAACCTGCATAATCAGTGTAATTTGCCTATAGTCGGTGCATGGGAATTTGAACGTGATGATGATGAATATGTTATTTTCTTAGAATTATTTTTGAGTTATGTTCTTGAGAGAGACCTGATAAACTGCAGTGACCCTGGAATTCCATTTCTTACCAGCTTTTCTGGACTTCTTAGAGATCATGAATTAAACTCTCTCTTTTTTGATGTTCATACAACGCTAAAACGTCGACAAGGCAAAACAAGAAGTCAACGTGTGTTTAGAGCAGGGTCTTGCTATACTGTTACCCTGGCATCTTGCAATCCTGAAACAGTTTCTGTCCATAATGAAAAACAAAATGTTTTGGAAAATCAAGTGTCTGTTTCCATTGTACAGTCAACAGAATCAATGGAACCTTCTGAGCACAACTTAATGAAGGGTCTTGACAGAGGATTGTTTGGWTTAAAACACAAGTCAATTTACAGCACTCAAGTTGATAGTCAAGGAGTAACTTTTGCACTAGCAAGCCAGGCCTTTCCCAACCTCACTTTCTCTAGCTCGCAAACTCCAGTCACTTCTAAATACATTTACAAAATTACTGATATAGTTGATATTGTACCAGGAGATGAACTAGCTATAGAATTGATAGATAAATTYAACAATATAGCAAAATTACTTGAGTGGATGATCAGATGGTCTGATAAAAGACTGCTCTGTGGTTCCAATGTACAAGATTCATTAGAGGAGAAACTCCCAATGATACATGTGAAAACATCAGCAGCTGCTGTCCTTACTTCCTTATGGCTTTTAGAACAGCTATACAATGATGGATTGCAAGCAAGAAATATAAAATTTAAGGTAAGAAAGAKGATGGGGAAGTGTTAGTGAAATGTGTGTTATTTATGGCAATAAAGAAGATATAATGTATTACCTTTTATTTCATAGTTATGTTCTCAGTAAAACACAGAATATTGAGTAATAGCTTTTCCTTAGGGTTGCTAGGAAAAGGAAAACATTCCAGGAACACTGAAGTTCGGTAGGAAGATGTTGGTTGGAGGTGCAAGTCCTCTTTAAAATCTAACTCATTTATCTAGATACCACAGTACTTGAGCAAATGCTTAGAAGTTAAATTATTGTTTCTAGTTCTGGACATCATCTTTGAATAAAAGATAGAATTGGACATAGAGTATGAAAAAAACAAGATGACTAATCAGGAAATGTTTTCTCTGAGGAGACTTAAATTTTGATTTATTTGTCTTCAGAGGTCAATACAGATGCAATCAGAYTGAAGTAGTGGTGAAAAGTGAGTTTTGAATTAATGTTTTTAAACAAATTGAGGAATGTTCTTCAGAAGAGTTTGAGGCAGTTACTTTATATAAGGGGGCAGCTGGACCCTTTTTCCTTTATATTTGCTAAATTGAAAGGGTGGTTTTTTTGGAGATTTGCCTCACAGATCAAGAGATTTTCTCTTTTTTTTTTTTTTGATTTGCATTTTCTGTTTTTTGACAAGTGTCACCTGTATTTTATTTACAACTTACTGCCAAAAGTGTTGTATACATTTCTCATTACRCACAATTAGGTAAGTTTTTCTTTGCCACTTAGACTGTCTTCAGTGCTAGTATTTTAGTAGTTCATTACTAATTTTTTATTATTGGTGCTGAAGGCCGAATATTTTTGTATTTCTTTGTATAAGAGGATATTAAATTGTCACATACTAACAAGGATAAGTGATATTTTATAATTTCTTTAGATAAGTCAAAGGACCCTTGYTTCACTTAGTGCAAGAAGAGGCAAAACTCAGCTTCTATAGGCAACTGTAAAGCCTGAATTTCTCAGCTCGGTAATAGAGAAAATATTACAAAGTTAAGCATAAATGTACCATATGAAATAACAAGTTTTTAATAAATATCAAATAACTTTTTTTAAGTTTTTTTTCTTTTTATAGCATCCAGGTAATCAGGATTTGAAAGAATTTGCATCCCTATCAGAAGCACAACCCAAGATAGAGAAAAAAAGTAGCATAGATGAAGGCTCTTTTGTATTGGCAGATCCTCCACTTAATGTCCAGAGTGTAAAAGCCTATGATGACCTCTCTGAAAGTGGTTTTAGGTAATATTTTTTTTTCAATTGAAGAACTCCAGTTGATCRTAATTCCTCAGCCAAGCAGGACATCAATAAGAGAGTCCTACTATTATGACATGCTATGTATATAATTTATTTTGAGTATAAAGCAAAATTCTGATTTCACATACCTATCTTTTACAGCTGCATGAAATAGGCTGTTACTTTGCTCTAAGTTATTCTCAAAACAYGATCTGTAGATGTTAAATATATCCTCTTTTTTAAGTATCTGTATAAGTTAGTTATTCCACTGGAACGTTTAAGGTGTTCTTTTGTAAACTGTGATGCCTGTTACTAACTTGATGAAAGGAATACAGATTTTTATTGTGCTTCATAGAATTGCATGACATTGTGTCTTCTCAAATACTCGACCAATTTTATAATACAAAATTTTCAGGAAATCATAGGTATTAATGATTTTGGTAGTTTTTTTATGCATATATCACTTTTCGTGACATCCATAAAAAATCTTAAGTTCTCTCTTAAGCACTGTTAGCATTAACAGTTTGCAAGCTGGAAGTTTTGCATATTGTCAGATCTTTGTTATAAGAGCTAACTTTTTATAGAAATTCAAGAGTGAGACCTAACATTACTTTTGTGATACAAAAAAGGAGATTAAATATGTTCTATCAACAGACWTACCCCTATTTAGAAAATGATGTACTGGTGCATATGAAGTGATTTGTTTATAACATGATTTGTTTATAAACATGATTGTTTATAAAGTTAGTAATGTGAAAATAGAATCAAGGATTCTATTATAATTTATATCAGTTTCTCAGATAATTCAGATAAATTTCACTCTCTTCAGTGTAGTTTTCATTATGTTGAGAGTTCACAATATTTCTCCCCATCCCTGGATTTGTAATCTAGCTATGTGCATGTATGTGCATATGAAAAAAATATGTGGAAAACGGAGTAAATATTTGTTAATACCTTGAATTCCTCCAAAGATGTAGAATCCACAGCATGAAGTGGTTTGTGGTATTTCTTTACATCTCACACTCTTACAAGCAAAGAAACAAAAGATCTTTGGTATTAAGATTCTAAGGTACTGATGTGCCTGCAAGAGCGTTTTTTTAAACAAAGGAAATTTCTGCGAGGGAGATGAAAATAATCTTAGCTAGATATTTTCACATCCATGGTGCAGTTTATACTTTCCATTTTCTTTTTGGTAAATTGTACRTGTTGGTTACATTTTCCAGGATACAGCCATCTGAAACAATTAATAATTGCGTGAATAAAATATTCACACAATAAATTTATTCACACAATTGTGTGAATAAAAAAGTGTGAATGAAATATTACAGCTATATCAAAAAGTAAGTCTTGGTTTCAATGAAACTCAGAGAGTAATTTTTTGTGAACACTGATTATATCACACCAGTACTTACTTATGCTACATTTCTACAGTAGCCTGCAAACTGGGAGGAACAGTATGCTTGTACTGAATCAAATAGTTATCTTATTTCTATTTTTAATTGCTTTTTGTAATTCCTATTACCAGAATGTCTACAAAGTCAAATTATTTTAAGAAGGAAATTAATCATGAGAATTATTCTGTGCCACATATGATTGAAGATCTTAATGAAGAGGGACCATTTCTTCMGGAAGAATTAGATGCAAAATCAGAAAGTAAAGGTTTGTTTTTATGATATGTCCTTTTAGTATGGTCTGACCTATTAAGTGGTAAGAGTTTTGTCTGAGTAGGATTATATGTTTCTCTTCTGGTTTTGTTTGTCCCCCTCCCCCCCCCCTTTTTTTTTATTTAATCAGAAATGGAAGAAAGCTTTTCTGGTTCTATTGAAATTACTATTTAATCAGTTTTAGATTCTAATTAAATTTTATAAGTTTGCTTTCTCAATGCTTTTTCTGATCACTTTTGCATTTATGTATTTTTTTTTAATATAGAAATTTGGTATAGAGACTTTGATTACAAAATATTCATGAAGGCTATGTAAAATATGATTTGAAAATTTTAAGAGTTGAATGTGCAGTTAAATTCATCATATTCCCACTCTGAAAACTTAAGATAGTTTCAGAGAATAAGCCTTGTTTCTTCTGGCAATGTATCATCTACTAGTAATAATAAACATTTTGAATTTGCTGAAAGGTGTCTTAACCCCTTTTTCCTTCTTCAGAGGGTAAATAAACGAATGTGACCAGTTCATCACATAACAATGCTGTATGTCATGTAGTTTGCTGATTTATAACTGTGTTTGTTTCGTAGAGTTCTTTGAAGAGCCATTTGAAACTCCAAAAAGCTCTACYAGCTCTGTCAGGATCAAACCTGTAGAACATGAAAGAGGAAAGGCAAGTTATCATCTTACATAGAACTTATCCCTACTTAAATCAGGGATGAAAGTCGCAAAWAATTCAACAATAGTAAAGCTAGATCTTCTGTGAGCACTTCTGAAAAATTATTTCAATATCTGTAAAATATCTGTAAAACTAAATCTGTGTATGCCTATATAAACAACATATAAAAATACATTATTTTATATATATATATATATATACATGTATGTGGCTGTAAATGCACATATACATAAACTGTGATTAAGTAATCACTTTACTATTTGTTTGTTTTTAAGTTAAATATATAAAGCTGTTCTTATTTGAAAACTTAATCTAGCTCTGTAAATGAGCCTTCTCATGCATTATCTTCAGTCATAAGTCTCGCTTCTTGGAGAYTGGCTGTGGGTTATTATGTTGAAATGTGAACTGCAGTAACATTAGTTCACTTTCCTGTGATAATCTAGATTCAGTACACTTAATAGAATTAGAAAAAGCAAATGCATTATGGTCTTCATTTCTACCATGCATTTTGCTTYAAAACAGTGAATGTGTGATCTGTAAAATCCTGAGTTTGTTCTGGTTTCTTAATTTGTAATTAATTTGTTTATCATACGATTGTTTCCATGTTTTTGTCCTCAGCACGAAATATAAGGTTAGTAGAATGTAATTTCAGGACTGTATGGATACAAATAAAAAAAAAACCCACACAACTCATTATTATGACTTTTTAAAGGCTGCTCAGGTTAAATATTAGGATTTCACCTGTATTTCTGTATGTCTAACTGTCCTCTGAAAAGTAGGTTATTTAATTCTATTAGAATTTTTTTGAGTGGTGTAACGAAAGTGTATTTGTTATTAGAATAATACTTTATTGAAGCAGAAGGGTAACAATGTCAAAAATATACAAGTTCAGATGCATGTTTTTATATTCCAGCCMGTCCCCATTTCAGATGTAAAATGTCCACAGGAAGACCAAAGGGTGGAAAAATCAGAGAAAAGAAAGGCTGAACAGAATGGGTGAGAGGTTGTTCTTGTTTACTTTCTCTGTTAACTTCATTTAAAAAGTTAACTAGTTAACTAATTATTGAAATTCAGTCTAGTCTGTGTGGGTTTTCCCTATTGTTTATAACAACAAACTCAGTTTGAAACAAAATTTCAGTCACCTTCTATTTCACATGTACCCTGACATATTTTAAATAGCTTACCAAGATGCTGGGTGGGTAAGAGGTTAYATTTCATTTTAGTGATAGAAAAATATCAACTTAATATTTCAGTTAGCTTTCTAATTGAATCTACCTAATTTGTTTGTATTGATAAAACTCTTTCCTCTGATATAGTTTCCTCATTGTTCTGATATTTAGAATCTAATTTAGAATAATTAGAATATCACTAATTGTGATAGCATATAAGTAAATATTCTTCCTCTATGTATAATTTTGTTAAAAGTGGTCTAGTTTTAGAAAGACTCAGTTTTCTACTATTTTAGGCTGATATATATTTATTTTGAAAGAACCAAAAATAACTGCATGTAACATGCCYCTCAGAGGTTTCTTTGGCTTTTCTTTTTTAGGAATGAAGATTGTAGTCATATTAACAGTATTGCTTAAATTGAATTTTCTCTTCTCGGATCAAATTGTGTTGCCTGCTGTTTGTGTAAGCAGCCAGAACCTATTCAATGCTTTTGTTTGAGTCAGTTTCTCGTTGCTAGGGAGACAAAACAAGAATGTCAATATTTACAGCTAAAATTGCAATGTAATGCAGCAACGGAAGAAATTCTGATCAGTATATAATAAACAATAGTAGTAATAAATTAGGCGAATTTCAGGTAATTTATGCTTTAATTAGAATTTTTTTCAGGAGGATTTTTGTGTGTGTGTGTATACATATATAAAAATATATATACACATGTATATACATAAAATAAATATATGTAATTAAAATGTGTGCATATATATATATACGCATGCACACACACATATGCATACATAGGTACGCATATTTATAAAAATATAAAATGAAGATAAGTAGCATAGCAAATTATTTTTAATATTTACAGTATTCATATTTTTCTTTATAGCGTGACTGAAACGGTTACTGGTATCATTCCTCATTCACTCTGTTTAGAAAATGATGTGGAAGTTCTCAGGTAAGAAAAGCCTGTAATGTTTTATGTGSGTTATTCCTTTTAAATCTTCAGTCTTAAGAAACATTATGTGTAGATTTAATCATTTTCAACAGATTACAAGATATTTGCAGTTACAGTGTATGTACCTGCAGATTGTACTACTAAATAGCCTTTCCTCAAACCTYTTCATGCTGTAATCCTTGAAGGTCATGTACTCTCGCAGACTGTCCAAATTACCATATGAATTAAACATGTTGAACTAGCAGTTCAGTGCTTCAAGAGGAATGACACTCCTGTTTCCTGGTTCCAGAGAGAATCATGACAGCTCTAACCATAAAAAAGACATTATTAACTGCTTTCCTTTACATAAAAAACTCCCCAGTTTTTATAGATGTTTATAACTATGTCAGTAAAAGTAGTTGAAGATGGTCCCAATATCATTACTRTATTTTAGTTCTCACTATAGTTCACCGAAGACACACAATGTTGTTATTTTCTTGGTGGTTATTTTCCTGCATGGTTATTGTTTTTATAATCACTCACTTCCACCCCCAAAAAAGACTATGGTTACATTTGTAAGGCCCTCTGGAATGCTTTTGGTTGTAAATCTTCCATGAAAGTTAGTTGTAGTTAAATACTCATCCGGACAATGTTTAAAGATACTTTGAGGTAAGCTTTTTTAAGTGCCCTTTTCCATGTTTGTACTTCTAATGCATGCATTTTTAATATTACAATGCTTTTATTTATTGTAATTATATAATATTACTATAAATGTATATTAAGTTACATAAGACAACATTATAATTATAAACTTATATTTGTAATAGTTTTGTAAAATTATGAAAGTTATATCCAGCAGCAACTGTTATATAGAAATACTATGTATATGTTTGTATGTGTAAATAAGGAGAAATTTGTAATTGGAAAGAGGGGTCAGAGTTGGTCTCAAGTTTGGTTTCTGGAACAATCTCTRTACTATGAGCTATTTCAGTTTAGAGAAAGATTTGAAGTGTACATACCTTCAAATACCATTTGTATTGTCTCTAGTCTCATTTCCTTCTCTAGTTTTCCATGCCAGCTATTAAAAGAAAACAAAAAAAAACTTTCTCTGAATTTAACTTCTCACACCATTCTGATTGTCTTCCAAATGATTTCCTGTACATCTTCACACTTAGAACGTATGCAAAACCTTTTCAATGTTACCTATCAGCCTTTGCTTTACACTTTTATTTCTTCATGTAAACTTCATGTAAATCCCRACTCTTCTTTTTATATCATCTAAGGACTTCATCTACTTGGAACTAGCCATTTTTACCTTCTGTAAGACCTAATTATTTCTAGGAGTAATTGGAAAATTCAATATATTGTGTGTTCTGGTGCATGTTATTTTAATGCTAAAAATTGCTTTCTTTTCTGAAATTTCTTTTTTTTTTAAATTCCAGATAGACCTATGTACACTTAATTATTTAAGTGAACGTAATTCTGTCATCTGTCTTAGATCAGCTAATAGCGTCCTTATCAATTTTCCCTCAGCTTTTTGGGTTTATGACTAACTATCCCTCTTTCTGTCACAGCATCATCTTCTGCCTCTAGCAAAGGTAATGTTTCAGGCAATTGCATGACTAAAAATATCAGATGTGTCTTATTGCTTTACTATTGTTTTTGATTCAGTGTATTAGGGATTAYAAAAAAAAATTCTTACGTGCTTTCTAATGAAGATTATGCTGTGTTAGCTATTGAATTGCCCTTCTCAATTATTTTGCCTTTAAAAAAGTGAATACCTTTAAAATTTACCAATTTGATTTAAGACAACCTAGTATAGGTTTTCTTAACTCAAAATGTCTTTAATAGTTTTGTTCTTTTCCTTCTATTCTTAAGTAATAGAGAGACTTCTGTAAGTGATGGTCAGCCTTCTCTGACTGTTGCGTCAAACATGTCATGTGTTGCCTCTGATGCTTCACTTTGCACAAAAAAACAAGTCAACAAGCAAGTCTCTACAGAAGAGAAACAGAGCACATCAGAAACTGTCAGGCAGATGCTCCAGGATGAAATGTTTAAACTAGTTCAGGTGAGGGCATTTCACTGTTGAAAATTATGTATGCAGTGTAAACTAGGTTATTTATAACAAGCAAATGGAAAAGTTTTTAAAGTATTTTGTGGTTGGCAGATGTTTCCAGTTCTAGATAACTACTGTGAAWATGTATTTTAGATTTAACACATGCTTTTGACTGAATAGAATGAATGATAAAATAGCAGAAGTTTGAATGTGTTTTAGTTTGCATAACTCAGTTTGCTCCATTTAGATAGAATAGGAAAGGTTCTGAAGCTGTAACTTTGTAGCTATACTAGAAACTCATTTTTGTTAGTATATTTAAACTATTATATGTGGACTTAGATGTCCTTTCACTGTATTGAAAAAAAGTAAAGGGTTTCCTTAGCATAACTTGACTATGGACAAGTATTTATGTCTCATAAAAGAAATTCCAGTTCAGTAAACAACCACTCAAATTATCATTGAAACTATGGTATGATGTTTCTTTTGTCACCTATATTAACAAGATCTGTTAAAGCTTTTTACACTGTAAACTCTCTTTGTATCTATCTGTCTGTATCCCAGCTACAGCAAATCAACTTCATGAGCTTAATGCAAATAGTGCAGTCATCCTTTGCCAACCTGCCAAATGTCCAGCAGATTTTGCAACAGTCTCAATCTGTTCCTCTGGAAAGAAGCCAGCCTTCACACATGGCAAAAGGTGGTGACTGTGAAAAAGCTTCGTGTTCTGCAAATACTTCTCCAAAAACAGAACTGCTCACTCAAGAAGATAAAGAAAAATCTGATAAGATCTCTACTTTTGAACCAAGAAGTAGTTTAAGAGATGAAAGCAACAATGGCCATACTGAGGTAGGTATAGTGAAGTGTTAYTTGTGAATACTAATCTGTATTTGATATGTTATCATGCCTGTTAAATTAGGAAATAGTTTTGTAGTGATTGTCTTAGACAAAAAAGACTTTATACCATTTTTGTGAATATTTAGTATGCAGTTTCTATTTCAATGTACTTGTAAATGCTGTTCTGTTTGCTTTTCATATTTAGAATCATCCAGATGCAAACATTTCTTTAAACCTGTTAGAGAACCACTCCAGTGAAACAGGATTTATTCCGCCATCTCAAAACTTACCTTCTTCAGCACCTACTAAACCACTTCATCTCTTAGCTCCTTCCTCAAATGTTCAGAAAATACCCAAGCTTATCTCTACTGAAAAAAAACAGAATTACTCAAATGGGTTTTCTTTGCTTAAACTTGAATCGGATTATCATTTCAAACCACCATATTTACATCCAATAGAAATTTCATCAGCTTTTGGTAAACCACCCCAAGTGCCACGAGTAGCTTGGAGTTCATCGGATTCTTTATGGAATCTTCAGTCATCATATACACCAAGAAAACAGAGCAAGTCAACAGCACATTTGAATGCGAGTAAGTATGACCTCAAGATCCTAAGGCAAACATATGARGAGGAGAAGAGATGGGCAGAAATTGTGCATAAGGGACGTCACAGACATCTAAATCTAGATCAATATGAAGGACAGCAAGAAGTTTCATCTCAGCAGCAGTTCTCTGAGAATGTGAATATGGACAAAACACTGATCACAGAGAAGTTGGCTGGTATTCCACTACTGCATTTGCAGCTTAACCCAGTACCTAAACTTCTACCAATTGTAAGACAGCCAATTACTACTACTTTAATACCTGTTAAACCTACAACAAAGGAGACTGACTTCAGAGAAACCGTACAGCACACAGGGATATCATTACTCCATGCTGATTTACCTCAAAAAGAGAAGGTAATGGATATGATACTTTTGGGGGGGGTTTTTTTGTTTGTTTGTTTGTTTGTTTTTTTAAGTTGCAGGTTTTTTTTCCAGTTTCACAGTTTCTTACTCATCAAAAATAAGTTAATGCTTCCAGATTATGGAATTTGAAAGTATTCACTACAGCAGCCAGAAGAGATCTGGAATGAAGGTACCTTCTATTGGCTTGTCATTATGAGGCAGGAGGGCAAGCTTGGAAGTATTTGTACCAATCTTAGATTGATTCCACATTCCATAGTTCATCAGTATTAAGTGCCTTAGTAAAGAAGCTACTAACCGAAAATACTGGTGATGATTTATAAAAATTCRTAAAATACCAAGAATTTTTTTTTAATTACTTTAAAAATAGTCCTATTTTTACAGAAATGCAAATGCAGTTATTTACAGACCTACAAAGAAAGCTAGGGTCCTTTTTCAATAAGAACAGAAATGGAWTTTTAAAAATTCCACCATTATCACCCCACCCCGGTCTCCTTTATCAGTGTTTCATTTTTGCTTCCCTCTATGAATGCTTTCAGGTACCAGCGCTCATTCCACTTCAAAATCTCATTGCATTTGAGCAACGCCACCAGCATCCTACTGTGCCCAGTGCTTCCATTGGACAGGAACAAGCTGAACCTATCCAATTACTAAAAACTGACATTGAACCATTTGAAGCAAGTAATACGCAGAATAGAAAAAGGCAAGCCAAACTTTTAAAATGGATCTTCATTTTGAAAGGCTCACTGGTAACCCACACTCTCCACCTTTAAAATCAGGTGGGAAGTTCCAATCAGGAAGTGGGATTGGATGTAATTTTGTTTGAGAAGGTTAACATAGGAAATATTAGTAAAGGCACAGCAGAAGCCGTATAGCACTAGAGCATGAAGGGGCTTTTGCTTTTACCAGGAGGATAGGAAGAAGGTTTGAAGGGAAATGTTTTCAAGGACATGTTGCTTTTTAAAAGTGTTACTGCAAATGATCATYTATGCAACTAGGGGACAATTTTTCATATCTGTATATGTGATTTGAAGTGTGTTTGTTGTCTCCTGGCTATTTTACTATGTCCTGTTTCTGAAATGATTTGCCGATTACCTTTATTGCAGTATGTATTTCTTAATAGTAATTTTTTTTATAAAACAATGATAGATATTTCTATTAGTAAAATACATTTTTTTAAAAAAAATATGATTAATGAGATTAAGATGATTAAGAAATTAATGTGTTGACAGACAAAAGTGGCGTGATGAGAAACAAATGAAAGAGGAGGAGGAAAAGAAGAAACCAAGTGTGACCTTCCGCCCAGATGACTCCATCGTCAGTATTAGTGATACAGAGATGGTTGATACATCAGAGATGAGGGTATAAAAATAATTTGTTCCTTTGCTTTTTTCCATTCAGACATTAACAGGAGAAACAAGGAAGCAAACTGTAAACCAAAACAAGCGTGTCTTTTCCAGGTGYTCCATAGAAACAGTATATACCTTTCATTAATTTATTTGCATTTCCTTTAAACAGGGGATATATGAGATATAATTATATATAATGGAAAATTGATTCCAAGTTTGTTTTTTGTCTCTGGTATGAATGTTTAAAATAGGAGAGAACTTCTGCCTTACTGATACAAATCATGTAAAACTGAGACATGAACTTGTCTGTTCTCTTAGGATATTTGTCTGTATGTACACTTAAAATATAAATGTATATGCAAACACTAACAGCTAGGAAAAAAAAATAGCCTAGCAGTAATTCTAGGACAAATGTTTCAGACCTTATTCTTTTCACATGACTAAAAGACTATTTAAGAGGCATTATGAGGAGCAAGAGGTCTCAGTTCATCTCAGCTGTTTGACTGAAACTCAGAAACCCTTTCTCATGTTGGGTTTTGAATTGCACTCTTTTTCTGTTTGTTTGCTTTTTAACATCTTTGAACATCTTTTAGGGTTATCCTTGCCAGTACCAGATTTAAAGCCAAAGTGTTCACTACCCAGAATAGCAGCCTCTATTTCTGGACTAYAGCATACTTTGTTTCAGATTTTCCCAATTCAGCAAAGCAGATGGAGAGCCTTATCATTGCTGGGAGATGCTAATTACGATACAGCAGAGATAGCATGTTTCATAGACTCAAAGAAGAATGAGAAATTTTATAGTGTTATTGTTACTTCCTGCTTACTAAGAATCCCCCTCAAGATATAATGGGAAAGAATGATATATACTTAGTAATTATACTAAGTAGGAAAGAATGAGCACAGTTTAAAAAAGGGAGGGAATAGGAAAGCTATGTTATAATGATTTTTGGTTTTTTGATTGCCACTCAAAGGAAATATATTGGAAAGTTAACAGCATCAAGAAATCCTATAATTGTTTTTTTTTTGTTATAAATATATATTAGGATCAACAAGCRAAATCTGCCTCTTACCTTGGAGGTGATTTCTTCATTTCACTAGGTAAGTACGAGTATTTTTAATACTTATTGTTCTTAAATTGAGCAGATTTTTTGTAATATCAGAGGAAAATTTTATAGTAGCACAACATCAAGATGTAGTAATTCAAAATTGTAGTCTGTGAAAATAAAAGCTACAACATCATGACATATAGGATTTTTCCCAGAAAATTAGGAACTCTTTTGAAGATACACAGCAGAAATTCAGTTCTCTTTTGGGACAGTTATATTTTGAGATTGATGGGGAAAGAGCTGTAGGCACATTTAAGATCTCATATCTATTGTATGTAAACTCAGAATAATTCCACTGTGTTAAGCTTCCTTTAAAGARGTACTTTTATAATTATGTATGTATAATGTAGACAACTTTATAATGGAAAATAGATTCCAAGTTTCCTTTTTATTTTTTCTATAGGCAGTAGAAAAGAATTAGAGTATGTTGGGTGAATTTCTGTAACTGTGGTTCACAGCAATTGTGGTTCATGTGATTGATCAGAAGAACATTGTAAACAATGTTTTCAAATTTTGATTCAACTTGTGTTTTACTCTTTTAATTTTATTTGCATATATGTTCTAATTACACAAAATGTAAAAGCTTTTGTATTAACATTGACATAATCTTTCTAGCTTGCAAAAAGAGCATGCCCGTAGAAAGATTTTCTTCTTTCTATTACTTTAATTCAGCACTGTATTTAGTCTCGCTAGAGGGAAGAAAGGATCCCATTCTCTGAAATTGGGTGTTGGAGAAATACTGCCTTGCAGAGCCATATAAAAATAATAACAAGAAAGCAAAGATACATATGATAWAAATATTTTCCACTTTTAAAATATGAAACAAATTTCAGTTTTACAACACATTAAAATATTTTGTTTTAAAATTACAAGTCCAAACTCAGCTTTGATTTTAACGTTGTAAGTTTCAGTACAGTTGCAACTTTTTGCACAAGTGCAAAACTTTTCTCAGTATCATTCATAAAGTATATTTAGTGAAATAGTAAAGTTTTCTGTCAGAAATGTAAATAAAAATATTATTAGAGCCTCTAGTTTTGAGCTAGAAATATATGCATGCAGTGATTTTAATTCTTTGATTCATTACAGATAACTATTGCATGTTATCACATTTTAGACACAGTAGGAGAAGCAATTGCTACTTCAACAGACCTACATTACATGGCTTCTACAAGAAAAAAACCTTCAGAAACTCAAGATGCAAGTACAAATACTGATCCAGGTAATTGCTACCTGTCTGGACTACTGCAACCAGTTATTTCAAGCATTCCTTCTTGTTGATTGCAGTATTTGGTCAGTTTCCAAAATGGAGTAACTTTTTAGAGGAAAAAACAGTTTGTGGTGCTGTAACTTTTTGTTTCAAAAAACTATTAAAATACAAGATATCAGAATATCAATTATAAAAGTATTGGCTAAAATTAATTGTAAATCTAAAAAAATATATATTATTAATGCAAGTATTTAAGAGGCTCCATAATCTTATCTGTGAGCCATACCTGCTGTGATGTTTTCCTGGAAGCTCTTTTTAACTTGATTTTATCTACATAGATGTTAGACACTGTTTCATTTGTGGCTGAAATTCCGTATCTCAAAAAAAAATTGAGGGGGAAGATAGTAAGGTGAAAAAGCATAAACTTATTCAAATGATTCTATCAGTGTCTTTCCTTAGGTTCATCCACTTTGATTTTCTTTTTTTTTTTTCCATCAAGTGCTCAAATCATATCAGGATGTTGGAACTGATGCTGAAAATGTGGTTTCTGAAGTTGGAAAAAATCAGTCAGTTGTGTCAGTTCCTGTGCCAGGTGTGGGTTCTGTCTTTCTCTATTTTGTTTATGGATTTAACAATTTTCTTTGTACATGAAGTAGCRTAATGCAGGATATAAGATACTTAATTTACCCTATTTCTTCTTGAAACCTAATGTGAAATAATAACAATATTGTATATGAAAAGTTTGGCTGTGTATATTCTTTTTTTTCTACAGTGCAGTGGACCCAYACTTGTATGTCTGTATTAGGAGATATGTTGGTTTCTTAAGGATTTTATTGTCTGTAAGTTACACATAAAAGTCTCAAAATAATGAAATTACTTTAAATAAATAAATAAAAATTAAGTTGATGGCAGACAAACAAGAAAGACCAAAACTGATATCCTCAGGGATACTAATTCTGAGGAAATGCTTAGTCATTTTGTAATCTGTGTGTTGCGGTACATGATTGGCCAGCCTGTGTGTGGTGGCTAGCCTGTCAATGTGCATGCTGCTCCAGACTCACCGCAGTGTTGCTCAGTCTTGCAGAACTGGGCTTACTTTAGACCAAAAGGATTGAGCAACAGAATGTTAAAACAAAAATCACAACTCTACACAAAATCAAGGTCAATGGTCAGCGGATTAGAGTTTTCTACATGTCTAATAGCAATATGTTTAAGTAGCAATTTCAGTCTGAGACGAGTGTTTTCTTCCTAATCAATCATCCTTTGGTTTAGCTTGTAGAATACAAAATACAAAGTAAACATGGGGTGGGGGACTAAAGAGGATGATCTGTTTTGTTTTGTCTTTTTGTACTCCCATTTTTAAGTCCTTGCTAAACTGTACTACTTAGGATTCATTATTTAAGCATTATTCCTCTGCTAGCACAAGAGCATTCTTTACAAGCAAACTTTCCTTTCCTTTAATGTTTGACAGCATTGCTTCATTTGGAAGATTATTTTATTATACTGTGTAATTCTTTGCAAATAGTTTACCAAAGATTTTTCTAGCAAAATAGTACATTTACTTGGACCAAGTCAAGACATGGATTTTTTTTTTTTTTTTTTTAACTATTTGGAACTGACTTAGAAATTATTAACAGTTAATACTGTAGTATGTTGCTTTGGTTTTACTCTTTTGATTTTTTTTTTCTAATTTATCACAGAAATGAAGAATAATTAAATAGTAATAGATTTTGTTATATACAGACATTAAAGAAATCTGTTAAGCTACATTATTTATTTTTTAAAATTGCTGAACAAAGCTTTTCTTATCATTTAGAGAATACAGACCTGTTTCCAAATAGTTTGTCTAAAATTTCAGGGTTTTTACACTAAATAGAATTCTGACCGTTATTCTTGTCTTGCAGAATCATTAAGTGTCCCTGAGATGTTACCACAAGACATGTATTTAAACCTCCCCCCTGAGGAGAATGAGACACATCTACTACTCTCTTTGTCTGATGCATCTGAAATGGTTAGTGATCCAATGTACATATGGTAAAAATACACTTAAAATATGCTGTTAGTGTCTTGTTACATGAATTTTGGCTCTTCATATCTGGATGACTCAGTTGTGTAATACCATAGAAAAACATTGCAGTTATTCTGTTTTGGAAACAAAAAGTCTYGGCTCAAAGTGGTAAGAGATGAGCACAGGAAATGATAACAATGTACTGTTCAGAACACATACTGTATAATTCTTCATGATCTTGTTCTTGTTTAGAGTGGACATGAATATATCAATGTGATTGACATTGAACGAAGTGATCTTAAGGTTTTGCACATCATACCTGAATCTGCAGAAGAGAGGGTTACTACACAGCAAAATGAGGAGTTTGAAATTTTGTCTTCTCCAAAACTTCATCACATAGCAGATTCTGTTACTCGTACACCTCCTGAGGAGTTTAAGAAGAAAGGTAAAACAGCCTTTTTTAAAAGAATCAGAAAAGGATACTATTTTGATGATAGTATCCTTACCCCCCACAGAAAAACTCATTGCCTTACCCCGACTCAGCTCTTCCTCCTTTAGTCTTATAGATCAAAACATTTATACATTTAACATTTTTTGTGATGATTCTTACCTTCTAAAACATAATGTTATGTATAATAAGCTATGCCTACTTGCATTCAGTACTTAAATGTTTGCGCTTTGTTCTCATATGTTGGTGTGCTCTTTTTTATTTCAAGACAATCATCTCAAAAATTTATCAATCCAAGTGCAAAAAGAAGATAAAAAGTCTGATTCTGCTAGAGATGATGTGACTTGGAACATAGTATTTGAGGATGCCAGAACTTTTCATTCTTCACGGCTACCAGTCAAAATAATTGGCAAAGAGAACTTTTCAAAAAAGTTGCAAGAAATGGATAGACAACTACAGACACTTCAGAACATAGCAGAAAATATGGAGAAGGATTTCAGCAATACCAAGCAGGTGAGTTAAGGCTGCTAACCATTGTGGCTGAAATAGATTCTATTTCCTCTTTAAACTAAAGACAACATTTAGATTTTGGAGTGATGTATTTTGAAGCTTGCTTAGTATGTGTTCAGAGAATAATAGGACAGTTCTTTCACATTTAGTGCTAGATCTGTTGGCTCCCATCTTTACTTAGAGTGGGCTAAATGCTGACCAGATTGGCAACGTTCTTATTAAATAGGCAGAATATGTCCAGAAATGTTAGGCTGGAATGGTCCAAACTTCAGGCTGAGCAAGAGATCTTTTCAGCAAAGATTTCTGCCATTTTCTTCTGCAGAACATTACATGACTATTGTTTTTCTTATAAAATATTTGTGTTTTTGGCATTTTAATAAATCTAAATTTATAAATAAAAAAAGTATTTTAGATATAGTGCATTTGGATGACCTTATACATAATTCAGGAATTACTAATTTATAATTAGTGGCAAAAATATGATAAATTAAAAATTGGCAACAGAATCTGGCCCCTTAATGCTCCATTTGACTTCCTGAAAACTTCAGGTGTAGTTGGTTTTATGTGCGTTATGAGCATTCCCCATTTCACATATTTCTTCATATTACTTTGGAATTTTAATGAAATTTAGAACATCATGGGATTGACTATTCTAAACATGAGCCAGTAGTCTCTGATTTTACCTAGCTAGTATAAAAAAATTTTTTTATTAGCACACTGAAAAAAGTCAATTTCCAGTTCCTGGAGAACTGGCTTTATATGGAATGAATTCAGTATCGCTTTGTGTAATTCCACAGGATCTACATTTTATATAATCATTCAGAATGATAATGTCCATTTTTGCCTGCCCTCTCAAGTGTTCATAGAAATCTAAGGACCTCARTGTGTCACCTGCAAACAGTCTTTACACTAAGCTAGATCATTCAATCACTTACATTATTCTTTCAGGTGATTATCTAATCTTTTTTTWAAAAAAAAAATGCAGTGAAAAAACCTTGCATGTCCTCTCTTTGTTTTAGTGTTTTTTTATGTTTGGGTTTAAAAACTTCTGAATATCTAGCCCACATCCTGTTCACTGAAAATAAGCTGATTTTTCTTTTTTGCCCTTCTTTCAATGTACACCACTTTATCACCATTCCTTTTATAACAATTTCTTATGTATTAGACCATGAATTATGAGGCCTGTGCTGTGTAAGAATACTGATAAGTAAAATGTCTTCATCTAAGATAGTCAGTTTTAGTTTTCACTTTGTACTTTTCACCTTCTAATAACTTGACTTAGGAAAAGTACGGAAATACTTTTATATCCATGATATTTTAGATAAAATAACATTAGAAAACTCTTTAAATGAAAGAAGTCTACTTGAGCTACTTTTGAATAAAGATACTTCAGTAAAATACTTACATGATTCTGAGAAAAGATGTATATATAAAGCAATCTTTGCAAGAGTTTCTGCTATGTGATTGTCAGAAATACTTTGAAGAATGTATTGTTAATGGGTTTTTCTATTTCATTCATAGTTAGTGAAAATAATAGAAGAGTTTGAAACAACTGCCAGTGCAGACCTTGGTGCTCATCCTTCATTCTCTGAAAATGCTGGACTCATTGGTGATGGTATGTGTTCAGTGAACTGAAGGATAGTAAAATTTGGGTTGAAACTTGGCAAACTTTCTTTCCACTTAAAATGTTATTACAACAGATGTACTGAAAAACGCATCAAAAATTTTAAAATTRGAAGAAGTAAAATCAAAGGTAGAATATCTGAGTAATATTATGAATAATGCTTCAACAGAAATAAATTTGAAAATATTTATATACTTTGATCTTTTCCAAAACCATAATACAGAACCAGTTCTTCGGTTTTAAAGATGATAGTGTATATTTCTATTTTCTCATAAAACCAAAAYTGATGGTTGTGAGGGCTTTGCTTGCTGATAAATGGATGTGAAGTTTGCTCTTTGTAAATAGTGAAACTTTTTTCATGCGTCTTTGGTGGCTGTGTACTTGTAATATCTTAAGATTATGTCAGCGTAACTGTTTGCTAAAACTGGTGTATTGAATAATTTCTTGTTTGCATAAAAATTGACTATGGTATGTATTTACTTACAGCTACTATACTGTGGAAATTATAACTTTAAATCAGTCTAGGTTGGAAACAAAGTAAATATGCAATAATACAAATTGTATGAGTTTTTGCATTGTGTTTTTACTTGTTGGTCTATGTTAATTACTATGTTAATTAATTACTATGTTAATTTCTTTTCATGGGATCAGAACATTATTTGAAGGGCCTGAATTTTGAAGATGTGGAAGAGGAGAAGGAAGGATTAAAACTGGAAGATCCTGTAGTCAGTTACACTACATTGCAAGTGCCCTCTTCTGTCTCTGCACCATCTGCTTCTAACTTTCCCAGTGGCATAACGTCGTCATATACTGGTATCATTTTTATGTTTATTTTTCTCTTCTCCTTTTAAAGGTGAACAATACTTTCCTTCCTTGTGTTAATACTTTCACATTATTGTTATACAGAATGTTGTGCAATGCTAATGAGCATTATATGCTGTATGGTGGTATGCTGTCACTGAACTTTGAAAAACAGTTCAGCAGTGAACTATACTTGTACTCAAATTTACCCCATCTACAATGTTATTGAAAGAAAATGAATAGCTTTGGGTCTAATTCCAAAGCTCTTCACTATGCTGAAGTAGTACCATGAATCTAAAGAGGCGCAGTGCCACGGAACACTTATACCTTCCTCCCATAGCTGTCTTTATCATCTCCAGTGTTCTCCTATGTTTTAGAGATGAGATTTCAGTTAAATCCAGTCTGCCTAAGCAAAATAAATTGTTTCATATCACTATGTGGTAATTACTAGCTATGTCATAAAACATGATTTTAGGAAATTACATTTCATGTAATTCTGCATTTGCAAATATGAAGACTACAGTAGCATTAGAGGAGGAGGAAGAAAAATCACTGTGCAAGCAAAGTATTTTTTTATATTTAAAAATGTAGGCTATCATATTTTATATGCATGTTTCCTGTATTGATTGCTTTCAAGCTTGTAGTAATTATATATACAATTTGTGTATATATATATATATATACACATATATATATATATATATATATATATATATATACACAAACATGCACTTGGCAGTCAGAATTGCAGCAATCTACCTTAAAAGGTATTAAAACATAGTCTTGTATCTGCATATAGCAGGAGTGAATCTCAAATGACATACACAGCTAGATAAATTATAAATATTATAAATATTGCTGCATTTGTAGTTGCCTCTTTAAATAGAAATTTGTTATTTGCAAGCTAAGAAAACTGTAGATGATACTGAGTGATAACTCTAATTTAATCCGTGAGTACAGTTTAGCTTAGGAAGGATGATAGTATTCTTGTCCACAGCTCTTTGTTCTGCCCACACTGTCTACACATCCGTGCTGTTCAGAATCACAGAATAGTTGAGATTGGAAGGGATCTTTTTAGATCATCTAGTCCAACTCAGTGTTTCAAACAGGGTCCCCTACAGCAGGCTGTCCAGGACAGTGTCCAGATGGCTTTTGACCATCTCCAAGAATGGAGACTTCACTACCTCTTCGGGCAACCTGTTCCAGTGCTGAGTAACTCTCACATTAAAAAAGATTTTTCCTTAGATTCAGAAGGAACTTCCTGTATTTCAGTTTGTGCTTGTTTCCTCTTGTCCTGTCACCGGGCACCACTGAAAAGAATCTGGCTCTGTCTTCGTTACACCATCTCTTCAAATATTTATACGCATTGATAAGATCCCATCTCAGTCTTCTCTTCTCTGGGTTAAACAATCCCAGCACTCTTAGCCTTTTCTGAGAGATGCTTTAGTCCCTTAATTGTCTTCACTGGGCTTCATTTCATTCTTCAACCACAATCTCTGAATCCATGYAGTTCATAGCCTGGCTTTTTAAAGTAAGTAAGTGGAAATTGCTCATTTTCCATAAAAAGCTGTACAGTTGACTGGAAGGGATCGGAAGCTGGCTGAAGTGTAGCATAGCTGGGATTGGGCAAAGCATAAAACTGACAGTAGTCATCTCATCTTCCCAGCAAAACTATCCCTGCCAGTCAGGGTGCTGTTAATGAATGTTCTCTGAAGACACTGTATTTACATAGCTGTAGATCACAGGTCATTAAAACTATGTACGGTATTAGTCATTTATTTTTAAAGTGGGCATATTCAGGTTGATATATTTCTATATTTTAATCACATAAGCTGTTTAAYATATGTATTGTTAGCTTTATTAACAATGGCTTGTTCTTTTTCAGACTTTCATGTTTGTGGAGAATTAACTCATAGGTATGTATGTGTTTTGATATAACTGATTTTTTTTCAAAAATTAGTCTATTTTAAACTCCTGCCAAGAAGGCAACACTCGTTATAGAACTATCACTTATGTGAAAGTTCAAGCATTAGTTTTCAAACTGAATGGAAGCCTTTTTATTAGCCAATTTTAGACACATATTCTGTAGTGTCTGTTTGGTAGTGCCTGTTAAATTTGCTTGATCCAGAGTATTCTGTTGATCATCCAAAACTGCTTTCTAGTTACAAGTAATAGAGCTGTGAATGTAGAMGCTGTTAATGTCCGTGTGCATTTGTTGTTATATCTCCTATTTGCAAAACCTTGCTTTTGATAGTCACCTGCTGAGGGTGACTGCCACTAGAAAGTTTTTGGAGGGTTACCATATGGACCATGTAAAACAACCGACTGAAGATTTCAGAAATTGAATGATTTTGTCTATCAAATGAAAATGGACTGGCATACATATTTTAAGCTGTTAACTAGTGCTTGTCTTCTAGATCCAGCTTTGCAGTGGAAAATATAGCTGGCTTCCATGTCTTGCTGATCATTCTTCTCACAGTTAATACCTTATTAAATATTCCCTAAAGCATAGTGGGTAAAATGTATGATTTAGTTTATTTGAATACTTTAAGCCAAACTGCTTGTTGTGACTGAAGTATACTAGGGAGTGATTACGTGACTTGTGGATGGGTGTAAGGCCATGTTTACCAGATCATRATTTTACCCAAAGAAGTTACTTGAAGTAAATGTAGCTTATAGTAGTWAGTTAGTTACATGTAGATTTAGCTTTTCTTGAGAGTGACTGATTAAAATAGAGAAATGTGTAGGATTCAGGTAAAACCACTCTTGCACTCGCAGTGGTTCTTGGTGCTCAGCTAGCGCAGTCAAAATGCCCTTGAGAGAGAGTCAGGGTGCCTGAAACAGGCATTGTCCCACAGCTTCAACTTGGCACATGCAGCAGTACAAGCCCTGCAGGTGTTCCCAGCCTGGGCTGCCAGTCTGAGCGTCCTGAGGGCCATATTCACACACCCCAGTGGACCACAGGTAGTCCACCATGGACTGGGGCCATGTTTCATGATGGTACATTCAGACCCCTCTTTGTCACCAGACCTCTGACATTAACCAGATCTCACTCATTGTATCTCATTCACACAGGAAAGTGACAAAATTTGCTTATGCCTGCAGTACAACAGCAAAGCTAAGGTGGTGGCTGATAGCTTTTTAAAGACAGTGCATCTACATCCTCCCTTAATGTATAGCTTTGTGTGTAGTAACTCAGTGAAATGTTGGGGGGGGGAGAGAGAGAAGAAAATCCAGTCTAAAGGATTTTAGTAAAACAACATGAATCTTTGCATTTCGAGTATAAAAGGAAGGATTTTAGTTTGTTGTTCTTAGAAGCATATTCTGCTTTAAATTAATAAAAATTTCCTCTTCCCTCTTTAAGATCTTTAGAAGATCCCCTGCAAATTACTGGCCTGAGTGGCGTTACTGACATCATTAATGATCTTATAGTAGAAGGTGATGTCTGTCCGACAGAGCTGGGTTTTACAAAAACGCAAGCTGAGAAAATCTATCGGTAATAACATGACTGTGTTTGTTAGTTAAATAATTTTAATTCTGGTTATTCTCCTCATAGCTTAAACTCTGTTAAAACTTGATGTAAACGAATGTGTGAACTGAGTTGACTGATGTCAATGAGATGGGTATTTAGAACTGGTAATTGGCCACTCTTTCACTGGCAATTATTTTAAAAAGTGGGGTGTTAGTTGTTGTTTTGGCTTTGCTTTTTTTTTTTTTTTTTTTTTTTTTTTTTTTTTTTTTTTTTTTTTTTTTTTTTTTTTTTTTTCCCTTCTTACTTGTTTGTTCCTGCTCCTTATTCTACCAGGCATAGGCTGGAGCATAACTCTGTACATGCCGCAGATTGAGCTCAGCCAGGGAAATAGGAGCCTTCTAAAGCAGTTCTGACTAGCAGATTAGAAATTTTCTGTCAGTGGCAGATCAGCTTCAGAAGCTCTTTGTTAACAGAACTCTCTGTAGAATACTGGGAATGTTTAAATTTACACCTGAAATAGAGGAGTAAGTGTTTTTAAAATAACTTTGTATCCTTATACAAATGGACTTTCGAAGGAGCTCATAGGTTGAGGGAGGGAACAGAAAAGATGATAATATCTCTCTGGTCTGATTATTTTTTTTTCCCCTAGACCCTTACACTGTACCATATTAATAATCCTAGTTTTTAATGTGCCAGTTATCTTATAAAGGCAATAACACAATCTCTATTAAAAGCTTTGGTTCCATTATTTGACTGTAAATGACAAATAGAATAAAAGCTGTAGGGAACATCTTGGAAATTACTTGCATATCAGGATTTTTCTAAAGTTACATTTTACAGAATTTTAAGCATTTGCAGTATTTTTGATATATTGTATGGAATTATCATTGTTTACAATGTAAAGGACATGATAGATTATTTCTCATTTACATCTGCTCTCAGGAGCCATGATTCTGCTGCTGGACATCATCAAAAAACAGAAAAGGAGAAGAAAGAGATACGAGCATGGATGAAAAGAAAGCAAAAGGAAAGACTGAAAGAATTTCTGAAGAAACTGGATGAGCAAAGACAGAAAGAGCGTAATCCATTCAAGATAAGAAAGAATGTGGTAAGAATAATGGTATCTTGAAGATTACCTGTTATAATGGCTCAGTTTAGGTTTGATAAAAGCTCCTTAGAAAACTATTAATGCTGGAAAAAATCACTAAAACTGTTTTAGAAACTTTGTTGGAACTGACCATAATTGTGTCAGAAGTGATCAGTAAGCAAAGATACCACAGCATTTCTAGCAGGCTGCTGTAATGATGGTGGCAGTTWTAATTCCTGCCATAACTGTAATGGAGACAGCTATAGCGTTCTCCAATAAAAGATTTATTTTGATATGGATTGTTGGGAACTACAGGWGTTGTAGAGAATTGTTTAATCCTTGTTTGATCTTTTTCTAAAAGAAAATGCAATTAATTTTAAAAGCCCAGTTCAGGTGCCAACATCCTTTTATTTTTATGACAGCAGTAGGATACTGAGGGCAGCCATCCATGTTATTCACATACACAGATATGTATGCAACTGTGGAGAGTCAGCAGAAATGTGAGACTACGGCATCTATTTCGAGTTTCTGAAGATTCTTTTTCTTTTTAATCAAAGACTAGTTTCAACACAGACCCAAAATATAATCTCCTCACTTTCATATTTATTAATTTTTTTAATTACTGAAAGCACATTGATGGCCTGAKGCATCACTTCTGATTTGCACTGTGCTGGCAATACTGAAGGGGGRKGGGGRAAGGTACAAAAGCTGTTCAGGAAATGATTTCCTAATCTGTAATATGTCATAAAATTGGTATTTGTCACCTGGATATCTTCAAAAAAAAGATACCACTGAGTCTGGAGAATCTCTGGAATTTCAGGAGATGAGACAGATGCCTGCAGCAGCTCTGTCCCCATACTTTGCACTGATCAACAGAACACACAGTTTAGTTTTCTGTAGGTTCTTTCACGGTTAAGTAATAGGCATGCAACAAACATGTAACATGCAAAAGCTTTTTGGTACTAAACAGTTACATTGTATTCAGTTTTAGAAGCCATACATCTCATCTCTTAAATAGGGTTTCCCTTCTGCTTGTTTTACATAGTATTTCAGAGTTGCCTTATACTRCTTTTTTGCACATGTGTAGATTTAAGTAATTCAGGAAAAACATGTATTTGCTTACCACTGCTTCTCTCCCTTTCTTGTGCTCCAACTTGTCAAGATATACTTCATGCTTTTGTTGTAACATTTGCTCCTGAAATCTGTAGATGGAGGAAATTTCAACTTTCATTAAAAACAAAAAAACAGCCCAAGAAAATTCAATTTGTGCTCTGACAAACAAGTCAAAGTGCAACCTCGCCTTATACTGTTAGGAAAGTACATTGACTTTTAGGAAGCTGACTGTGAGGAAGTCTGAAACTTTGAGTTTGACAATGATGGCATCTCTTTAAGAATATTCATATTTTAAACACATGAGCTATGGAGGTGGCTGGAGGGTTTTGATATATTTTTAGAGCTTGAGAGTTTATACAGACTATCTTTACTGAATCTCCTGGTAGGGCTATATGATTTCATACTGTTTTTAGTTTTAGCTGGAGAGCATCTTAAACAGTAACTTCAAACCAAATAGATCTAAATACTGGAAGTGTGGGATTAGAATGGGATGACAGTACAAAATGATATAAATATAGTGATTATAAAAATTGAGTGTTATACTTTCTTTTGCAGCATTCAAGGGAAATTAAATTGATCCAGAAGAAGAAAGAAGAAAAAGACAGGTAAGTTGCTATAAATGTAGCTTGTATTCTTAGTTATATGCCAGTCTTCCAGTCTCAAGGAAGAGCTGGTTTTAACTATCTTGACATTTCATAATGTTTCATATATGAATGGCTTTTCAAGCAAAAGCATGAACAATTCATGTTTACTTCACTGTTTAGGAAAAGTCTGAACATTTTTTATCCTTTGTATTCTTTATTATCCAAATATCTAGTTTTTTAAACATGCGCTCATTCATTCTGTCAAACCCATTGTTAACAAATGCTTTATTTTTTAGCTAATCATTTTAACAAGGATAGTATATGTTCTCGTGAATTGCAAAAGTATGTCCTTCTATTCTAGCCACCAAATAATCTTTCATAAAAGACTGAAGAATCCACAAGCCAGTTCTAGTTAAAGGAGCAATAGTGTCAATTAGTCTGTAATATCGTACTTACTTTTTCCATAGAGCCCTCTTATCTGAACATCACAGTATGAGAGTATCGCAAGCACTTTCCCTGATGAATGAAATGTTATCTGAAATAGCGGTGTTACCTGAAAATGAACATAGACCATTATCCAAGACAAGATCACCTCAAGAATACAGAAAACAGCGTATTGCATCTCCTAACAGGTAACAACTTCAAGCATTAACTCTACTTTGATGTAGTTGCCTCTTTACCACACTTCAGATTTGATCACAAGGCATAGTGTTACTTCCCTTGGTGTAGGATTAGCTTGAGAGAAGCTTTATATTATGGCAGAAACAAAAAGATGCTACAAAAGAGTCTGGATCAGCGGAGTCTTGAATTCCTGCACCAATCTTCTTACAGCTGCTAGAGCAGGATCTTAGAAGGAGCCTTAAAAATGCTTGTGATTTGCCTCTTGGACCACAGAATTGGCCAAATCTTGTTCGAATTGTTACTGGTGTCCTAACTCACCRCATTCAGTAGCAAGCAGGGACCTGGAATAGCCAATAGCACTTTTTTAATGATTTCATTAGCATCTGTTAACAAGCAAAAAATTGTTTTTGAAAATAAACATACTACTGCTTGTACATACGGACCACATAAATTAATTTTGAGCAAACCCTGGGAGATTCATTCTCTTCCTTTCTAAGTTGAAAAGTATTCCTCATTTTTATGTTATTTAGAATTTTACTTGTCCTTTGATTTGCACTTTGCTTATTGCCTTTTGAGAAGATGGTGGTATTCAAGTATTATAAATTGGAAACTATATTCCTCTTGATAGTGGTAATGTCACAAATATATAATCCAGGTGTTTATTGCACTRTACTGTTTCTCCTACAGTTTTGTTACCCAGAATAATAGGAGGAAGTGGGTACTTCAGATAATCCTGTAAGTTCCAGACTCAGACATCTCTGCATCTTTCTTTTTAATATGTGAAGTTGGAGGATAAATCATTCAGCTGGATGCAGTGTTCCACAGAGCCTGCTGGTGTCCAGGTCACGCTGGCCCTTCGGCCAATATCAGCCATGTCAGAATTAGAAATGCTAAGGAATATCACACAGAAAATCACATTAGTAGTAGTTGTGACTTCCAACTAATAACTTTTGTTGGAACTAAACTGGTGCTTTGCAAAAGGAGGTTGATGTATCTTCACTGTGATCCCAAGCGCTTCTGATTCTGGTGAGGCTTATTGGCCCCACAAGCACTCTATGATGCTGATCCTGAGCTAAGTGAGCTGTAGAAGATTTTGGCAGTACTTTTGCATGATCTGAATAAGCCTTGTTAGTTGCAAGTTGTGTGAATGAATGATATGGGAAGGATAGTGGTAAGTGGTTTTTAGTGTGTTTTRTTTTTCTTCTTGTAGAAGGCATCCTAACAGCTGCATTTTGTCAGAAAGGAGCAGGATTGCCGCCAAACCCAGCTTTGGTCAAACAAGACCCKGTTTCATTCCAGCAGGTTCAGCACAATCCAGGGGTAAGAACAGAACTTCCTTAATGAAGGCACGTGGTGGAGATCTTTTTTGAGTTACTATCAGATTTTTGAGAGGGAGGAGTTTTAACTTCTGTATAGAAAATCAGACTCAGTCGTGGAAGTCTGCTGACCTGAGCATGACAGAACTGCAATATCATTGCCCTGACAAATAATGAGAGTTATCTTTCCTTCTCTTCTCTTTCTGAAGTCCAAAATAGCTTAATTTGCCATAGCAGGAGTACTGTGTAATCGAGGARGCAAGTTTATATGTGAAATTTTTGAAGTATCTTTTAAGTAGATTTGCACCTACTGTATATATCAATAGAAGTACTTTTTTGTCTTTCTAGGCAATACTGCTATGCTGTTACAGAAGAGTACTTCTAGAGGAGGAATGAAACATGCAGCAAACTGTCCTAATAATTCTAGATACTTTTAAGTTACAAAGAACAAATACATAGTGCTGTTCAGCTATAGAATGCAATGCAACAATAAGACACAGAGAACACATTTCACATTACATGCCTGGATAGGAGTTTTGCAACATAGGCCTCAGATACAGTATTAGTTTAGAAAAAAATCTTTTTTTCCCTATGTAAAATAATTCTTTTTACTGGAAACTTGTGAAATATTTTAATCAATCAATCAGCTCTGTTTTCAGTCAGATTGCTAAAATCAGATAGTTCTGATTTTAGCCAGATGGGAGTTCCCAGATTGCTGAAACAAACTTRTGATATATTTTTATGAGTCCCTGAAACAGATGTTATGAAGTCATAAAGCAAAGAGGACTTGACTTTCTTTTCCAGCTGAAGACCACAGAGGGAGTTAGCCATGCAGGAGATGATTGCATTGTGCCTCTTCCTTACCTTTCTTTGCTGCTTACTTTCTGATCTCTTTAAAATAGCACTTTATTATCCCTCTGTACAGTATCTAGTTAAGATACTATTTTATCACAAAGTGGAAGAATATATGACTGGATTTGGTTTCTTTTTTTCTGAAAAAAAAAAAGAAAGAATTTTATTTGTCACCTATTTGCATAAGTCTGGATCCACAGAAGAGTTTGCTCGCCTAAATGTTTCTTCCTAATCAAACTCAGATTTGATTGAAACAGATGCAGGACTTACTTACTTACTTACTTAGATTATAAGAGCAAAACTTCTGAATCAGGCAGAAAAAGGTTGTGGGAAGAATCAATCTGAAAGTTAGGAAATAGTGTGGTTAGTTAATGCCATTCTCCCATACAGTGGAATTAATCATGCTAGTGGCATAATGGAGATCTTTTGGAGCTAGCTAAATGAATTTGAGCTAGCAACATGGAAAAGGGAGAAAAGCAGTGGTTAACTCGCACAGATTTTTCCTGAATCACTCACTCACTCACCTCTACACRTGCGGATAACCATTCTCCTCCTCCTCTCCACAAATTCTTTTTTTAAACTCATTTTAAAAAATACAAGTTRATCTGCCTCTAATCTCATGTCACTGTCTTTTATATGTTTCTCCAGAGTAACCCATGGTTGCTAAGGGTTTCCCTGAAGTTGTAAGCCTTCTAAGAATCATGTGATTTTTGGAATCCAGGATTGATGCATTTTTCTTCTTCTATCAAATTACTCCTGATGTAGCAAAGTCCCTTTTGGATATGACTGTGCTACAGGAGCTGGATGCTATGGGCACCCTGCACAGTCCTTTTTCAGTTGTTTATATCCTGCCCTGGGAAGACAGTTCAGAGGCTGGAAGGGGCCTGAAGCATTCTCTAGCCATACTGCACATCAGTTCAACATAACAGGCAATGCTGACTTCAGTAATTTACACACCGCCTCAGTCCTTAGAACCTAGCTCTTCTGTTCTTGGGGAACTTTTGAGATGTTTTAGGCAACTCAAAGCATTACAATTTTATGATTGGCTTGTTTTCTCTTCAGCTGCTGAGTGCAGAGCCAGCAGAACACCAAAACAAAAGCTTCCACCTGTTGCCACGGCAGTGCAGACTGAAGAGCATGACCGTGAGACTGAGCGAGATGTAGTAAGTCCTTGGAGTGTGCCTGATGATATCCAAAGAATACTTCGTGATACTCATGACTCCTTGATTCAGGTAAGATGTCTTAACTATTCAAGGAATGGTCTAATACCCATCATGTAACACTGATCTTGTGTTAATTTATGCTGTATTTAAAAAGAAGTGATTCTCTATCCAAGCAAACAGGGTGGGTGGGATAGATGCAGAGGGAAATTATGGTGCTTTGAGATTCACGTCCTGATTACACAGCTTATGCCTATRTGGTGTCCTAACAGCAAAATAATTCCTGTGGGCCTTGCAAATGAGTGTATAGTATAGTCAAGTTGTCTGTCCAGGCAACAGACACTGGTGGGAGTGTGTAAAGAGGAATGTAACTTTCATTTGTTTGGAAATAAGCAGATATGTATTTTCATGAGGCTATGTTTGAAATGAGCATGAATCTGTCTCCTGGCTATAAAGGGATCTTACATGCACTATGATTCCGTTCATCTTCTCTTCCTCCAATAGGTTTCTCCACTTCGTGCTGTTAGTTTCTCTCCTCTTGGCGTTAACGATACTGATGGTGTTTCTGAAAGCACAGGAAGTATCCTCAGCAAACTGGACTGGAATGCAATTGAGGCTATGGTAGCAGATGTGGAAGACAAATGAATAAAATTTCTCTACTGCTCTGCATTTTCAAAGCTATTGCAAGTGTTTAGTTTTGTTATTTTTAATAATCATTGCCTTATTTAAAATGGATCGAACTTGTACTGGTTATTGTCYTAAGCAGCACAGAATGTCTCTCTCAGCACAGAAAGTCTCTCTACTTTCACACTTGCCTGGATAAAGTTCAATTCTTCAACATGTATGTTCTTTTTAGTATGTCTTCAGCTCAACAAGAACAAAGTATAGGTGGGAAGTATAGACCCATGGCTGTAAACAAGAACTTCTGCATCAGCTACTCTGCCGCTCTCAAATGCATAGTTTTATTCTATTTTAAGAGCACTGCACAACTGTTTTACCTATTTAATATGTAATGTCTTTAATGGAGTGAATTTTGTAACTGAACAGTTGAGGAACTGATTTAATAAAAGTGAGTTTATTAATTTCTGCTCTAAAATCACATACACACAGCATTGTTATTGCTGTGTTCCACTGTTACTGTACAATGTGCCACTACTCTAATATTTTAAACCCAACTTACTTGTACAATAGTTCAGAGATGTCTTTAACATTTTGACAGTTTGAGGGTTGAAAGAAGTGTAAGGAGTCAAGCAACAATAAAGTTAATATGGACTTCTGTCATAAAAATCAGATACTGGTATAAGACATTAAGGAATAAGTACTTACTAAGGTAAAGAAAAAAATTCTAGTCGTCCATACTATATAATGCTGTCTTGCAGCTCTTCTGGTAGCCATCAGATATTTGTAGAAAAACTTCCTGTATGTTCAGTGGCCACAAGCTATTTGTAATGGCCCAAATAGAGTCATACGACTCTCTCCCAACAGCAGGTGTTTTTATTCTTATTGTAAAGAAATTTGAGTTTTTGTTGGAAGTGCGTTAAGTTCGTATGGTTAATTGCTGTCACTCAATACTATAATAGTTACAAAACTAATTTTTGTCCTTTTCAGAGTGAAGCTGCATCTTGGCAAACATACATACAGAAACATGTTTCATAGAAAGCCTTTAATAGGATTGCAGACATATCAGAATAGACTGTCCAGTTTCTGTATACTCAAAGGTCAAAAATGGCTGTGCTTTTTTAGCAGTCCACACAGAGCTGCATGAGCTTGTCCCACAGCAATGGCCAGAGAGCAAAACTGAGCCAGTACTAGGAGCAACTATCTCCAAATGAAAAGGGCAAGTACTTTCAAAGAGCCAACCCAGAGCATTAAAATGTGACTTCTACTCACAGTCTCAAACTTCCTTTCTCCAGGATGCCAGCAAAGAAATCATCGGTAAGTACCTTCTGTTCTTGGTGGAGAAAAACTGGAAAACTCTTGTTAAGCAAAGTATAAAAGTCCCCTTATGATCAGGGCGAGCTGTGAAAAGGAAGAAAGAAAGGTCGGAGACAAAGTTCTTCATAAACCATCTCCTAAAAGGCTCATGAAATACACGAGCAAGGCTGCTAGAAAGAGAAACTGTATCAGACCCAGCCTTTACTTCTTATGCTAAATACAATATTACAGTCATTAAATGTTAATGCATATATTGTGCTGCATAAACATACTTAAAATTACTCCCCGCGTAAGAGGCGGGATAACAAATGTGGTAGTTCTGTAGCAGATGACTGACTTCTTAAATTTACCAACACCAGGTACTTGCTGTCCAAAAAATGCTTTGCAATGCCTAAAGTTATTTGTAAAAAATTCACAGACTTTGCCAGTAGCAGTCTGAAGRTGAAAATGTTCAGATACGTCTAGGGGGAAAATGCAGAAAGAAGGCATAAAGATTCTATTATAAAGAGGATGTTGATTTTTTTTTTTTTGAAGGACCTTTATATTCTCTCTTCACATATCTTATTTGCTAATACATAAGTAAGTTAGTGCCTGAAGGGGTGCAGCACTCAGGTATAAATGAAAATAAGTGTTGTAAAAAGTAAGCAAGCAAGCATTGAAGAAATAAGGTGGCTTATGTGCTTTCTTCAAGCCAAGTATCTCCAGGTGCTAAAGGGCTGGGGGAATGTATAAGCCATTCATTTCATATTAACAGAGGAGAACAAACTCCTTCCTTTAACCTCTCACCCATAGCATCATAAAATAATAAATCAAGGGCAGAAAGCAGTTGAAAGACCTCCAACCATAACATTCAAAACTTCTACTCTGCATGAGACATGGCAACAAGTGCCTGGGCAAAGCACCACTTACTTACTTACAGACTCACAGCAGTATTAAAAAGCAGTCCTACCCATGTAGGAATAGGGGCATCAGGAGCTACCTCCTCAGCCTGCTGCTCCCACAGGCTCAAGAAAGTGCTGTTGCACTCTTGCTCTTTGATGCCTCTTTTTAAGACCAGAGATGACACTTTTCAGTGGGTTTTCTCTTAAGTAGAGCAGATAGATAGTTTCTTCCCATCTACACTGCTACTCTCTAAAGGCAACTCAAAATAAGGTTTTTAACTTATTGTTAAAACAACTTACTTACTTACTTATTTTTAACTTATTTTAACTTGATTTTATGTTTTAAGTTCAATTCCTAAGCTCATGGTATTCTTTGAGAAACAAATTGAAAAATATTTTTCTCTGCTGTCTGTGTAAAGGTTTCTAATTGAAATGCAACTGTAAATGCATTTATTTACAAATCCCACTTGCCACAGGGCAGCCCTTCTTCCCTCTCTAAGGCTATTATGGTRTTATCAATACCGAGAATGACACGCATAAGGAGATATGTCATCTTTTCATTCCCCATCCCCCCAAATGGATAGTCTTTTTTAGTTGTGTTTTACATTTTAGTTCCCTTATTATTTTTGAGYTTTTCAGAATCAAAGCTTTTTAAGCCTCTCTTGCAGAGCTCAAAGAAAAATTGATGCTCACCTTCAAATAAAGGCTTAAGATTCTCAGCAAACACCAGACTCCAGAAGCTGGAACTTGGGAAAACAACAGGGAAGTCGGTAAATACAAAATAAAATTAAATACAATATATTAAAGGAAAAAAGAATAAATGACAAGCCATTCTAGTAATGTCATATTTGTTCATATTATATTCTTTCTCACCTCCCCCACTCAGACTGAGTGCATTGCATGCAKCGGTAATAAAGTTTAGAAGTTACCTGTTTCTTGCTTTTGTTTACAGGTACATCTCTGTTGCACATTATATAATATGAAAAGGCTCTTTCAACAGAGCCAGAGCAGGCAGCAAATCAGAACATAAAGTAAGTTTCCTTGTTACAGTGGGTTCSTCATTTGCTAGTGCTCCTAGGACGCAGAGAAAAAAAATTGCCTCTCATCCRCATTAAACATTAAATATCATCATTACTGTAATGAGCAATAACTGGGCTTGTATTTGAGAGTGAGTGTTTGCATAGAAATATTGTATGTGGTGATAGCCCATGCCTAACAAACTTTACATAACCATCAGTGAATCCAGTTAGGAGTGGGACAGCTTGACCCAGGCTCTCTTTCTCACATAATTTCTGAGCACTGCAAAAATAGTAGACAGATAAAGAAACGCAAATTAATCCATTATGCTAACATCTACATTTTATAAGCAGAGATAGGAGCACTGCAATCTCTCCAAAAAGGTCACATCGCTTTTCATCCAATAGAAATCCTCAAAGACAGCTAGGTGAGCCCTGTTTTATAACTTGTTGTTAAATAATCATGAAATTGATACTTCAGAAGAAATTCTTTTGTTGCCTTGCCATTATGCTTTGCTCCAAAGGAAAAAAAAAAAATGTTTTTAAAGGAAGCAGAGCTGTCCTGTACAAGTAATGTTGCCTCAGGAAAATGAACAACCATTTCTCCTTTCATCAGCTCAGTGTAAAAAGTTTCAGCAATTCAACAGCTGGTGATTCCCAGTGTTTCAGGATCACTTTGCTAGAATGAAGGGCTACAAACGGAAAGTTCCTGGAAAGCTGACCATGGTTTGAAACAAAACCACCCCTGAACAGTCATCTTTCGTTCATGCTGCAATARATGGTGCCCTAACATGCACAGAAGTGTTTGACCAGACTTCTACTCACCGGGTAGACTCTGAGGTGAGATAGTTTCACACAACTTTGGCTTTGGTTTATTGTTTCTGTTGGTTTCATTTTTACTTTCTTCAAAGCTTTGTTTTTGTTTTGTTCTTTTCATAGTAGTGACTTGTCATTTCTATTTTATCAGGTGCAAAATAATCCAGTGTTAGAATGCTGCATTCTCCAAATGCAGCTGAATCATTCTACCCAGCTGTGAGTTTCCACAGGTGGWTGAGCACTTTTGAGAGACAAAAAACATCTCAATTTTATCCCCAGGAAGAGAGGGATGTTAAATCATAATCTTGRCTACTCTCCAGAAAGATGAGAGCAGGTTTCTGTAGTCAGTCTTGAAACTTCCTCCCTTCCATTGTCCAAATTGTTGACAGAAAAGGTTCCTTGTTCTAAAATACWTCATGTACTGCCTGATTTTAGCTCCTAGTATGGGGAAACTGGTATTTACACTATATGATGTTAGTATTTGTAGCTTCCAAATGTTCAGTTAGAAACACTGAATTTCTCAAGAACTGCATCAGCAGCAATTAAATATGTGCTGAAGTTTATGTGAAGGGTAGGACTATATTTACTTAGAAAAGCAAGATACAACCACTTTATGCAATATTCTGCTGATGAAAAGAGTCTAGAGTTGCCTTAAAAATTCTCAACTCAGGATAAGTGGCTACACTGGTATTCCTGACAAGTGAGAGAACATCTGTCTAGCACGAGAACAGATTCCAACTTAACATGGACACAGCAGACTGATGCAATTCCAAGGTATCCTATTATTCCTTGTGAAGCCAAAAAAAGCAGGTTTAGCACATATGAAGAGGTTGTGTATTTTACTAGTATTTTGATATTCTATTAATCATTTTCCTCTGAAACTATAACAGTTGGGAGATAACAGTAAGTGATGATTTCACCTGGTACAGGTCAGAAAACATTCTCTTCAGAAAAACAGATACTATATTTTACTACATTGCCTTAGGAGTAAACAATGCCCAAATGACATTCTCTGTATTAAAATACCTTAAATAACCTGTTGTGAATAGGTTGCAGTAATGTTTTTTGGTTTTTTTGGTTTTTTTTTGGGGGGGGGTTAATATTGATGTAATTGAGTTTCCCTCTGCTACTGTAGGAGCAAGAGGAGGTCCAAACCTGTTAGGAACATAACAAGGTGCTTACGTGAAGAGAAACACCACATCCTTTTCTGACACCTAGCAGGAGAACTAGCAGTAAGTGTTAGATCTATAAAAGCCTTAGCAGAGTTGATTAACTGGCTCTGTCAGGAGTAAATGTGCTAGTCTGTTTTCCTCTCATAGCCAAAGTTATCAACAGCAAAATCCTCAGACCAAGTATCCYATGATTCTACTAGAAAAATCAACCATTTGTGAGTAGAGCAGATACCCCCATGGCAGCTTGCAGTTGGGCAAGATTACACTTGAAGGAATAAATCCAAATTCAGTTTTACTGTATTGTTTCTAAGTGGCATCCATTGTAAGAGATCATCTCTTCATTTACCCAGTTATCTGCTGGAGAGAGACACAGAGGAAGGARAAGGAGCACACAGTCATGTCTTTTTCATAGGAGAACTTACCTGTCTGCTTATTAACTAAAAGGTTCTGATGCCAAATAGCGTAAGTTATGTAACAGATCTGCTGGAGAAAGGGGAAAGTACAAATAGTTAAGAAAATATATACTGAAATACAGAGGAGGAAAATTTAGGAAATAAATGATACATACTCTCCTGCTTTTAAAYATATAGTTAGAAAAAACTAATAGAAAAATTAATAATTAGAGAAAGGGAATAAAAATAGCTTTTTTAAAAAACAGACAAGATTCTGGTGGGATAAATTTTTAGAAATACTGGCAAAAGCAAAGTGGCACAAGCAATTTTCATTTCCTGAAGCACAGTAACATTTTTGGAGTCTCACCCAAGGAAACATAACCTAGAAACTCATCTGACWCAGAGCTACTGAACTTCACAGGTCTGAATGTCATGTTATTGGACAGTATCATATACATGGACTTATAAAAATGATGTCTAAATTTAAGTTTGAAATAATATATTTTAATATTTTGTACTTTATTTCCACCCATTTCACATCTTAAAATACATTTTAGTCTTTGGTACCAGTCAGTACTTTCCAGAAAGTTTTTTTTTTTTTAAGAAAAGAAAAAAGAAAAAAAAATACCACTCGCATGCCCCCCATCTTCCCCAGAAAAGACAGAGCTACACAAATAAAATGCAACTTTGACAAATGTTATTCTTTAATATAAAATCTTAGTTATTAAGGGAGCTACAAAGAAAAGTAAAAAAGAAAATGGTACTTACCTGTCATCAGTTGTCTTTAGATGTACATCTTTGTATTTTATATTTCAGAAGTCTGTCTTCATCAGAACTCTGGCTGAGACATTTGACTGAGAAACTACTGAAGAGATGTGAAATTATTTGAAAAGACAGCCTAAGGTATACGGGGCTTGGATGCATGTTTTATTTTCAAAAATAACACTTTAGCAAAGGAAAAAAAGGTAGATATCATTTATGGGGAATATACAAGGAAAGGTAAGTACATCTGGCACTTCCTAGCTCTTCAAAATCATGCTTGTGTTTTCTGAAGATGGACGACACCATATTTAGGCATAGGACAAACTACTTTAAAAGAATCTTACACAGCTTTCAAAACAATCAAGGAATTGTATTGCACTGGAACATGTACATAAACTGAAGTCTGCACAACAGTTTGAAAAATTCTGTAAGAAAAAGGAATAAATCATCTTTTTTAATAGTTACTACCCAAACAATACATCCCTGGAACTTGCTTTTGAAATCGTACTGTACAGCTTTGTGTAAGGCAGAAGAGAGAAGGCATCAACTCAGATTCTCAAGAGGAATGTTGTTGAACTTAAACAACAAAAACCCATGTTCTTCTAAYGTATAAAGACACAGCGAATAAAAAGGAAAGTATGTTCAGAAAATAAGGATAAAAAGGATCTTTTGAGAGATGTATGTGCCTTGTCATGACCAACTACATGCATCCTCCCACATTTAAAGAAATAGCATATTGAATAGATTTCTCCGCTACCGTTTCAAATTGGCAATAGGAACAACTAACTCCAGCAACCATGGAGCATCCAATGATAATCAACATTGTCCAGCAAGAAAACAGGTGTGTGGAAGACTATGTGCCCAAACTTTGGTTGATCTGGAAACAGACCGAGATTTGGTATGGATGACTGAAGGAAGGCTGAACAGAGACTTGGGGACAACTTCTGCCCCAGACAGTTCACAGGGATTTGCAATATGAAGGGAAGAGGAGGAATCATCACCAAGTAAAGCAATACCTTCAAAAGAAAGCAGCTTTCCAGTTACTCAGGAAATAATCTTCCCTCTTCTTTGCGGTTGTTTGGTTTTAAAATACAATTGATACTTTGAGAACTTAGCGCACAGACCTTACGGAGGAACAAATTATTTAAGGAATAGACTTCCACCTTTCCAGAAATCTGTGTTTGACAACTGGGCACAAGTTTAACCAAAACACTACAAATGGCAAWTTTGAAAAACTTTCAATTCTGAATTATTAGTTAAAAAAAAAGAAAAAGATTATTAGTTAAAAAAAAAATTCCAACTTGCTATTGAGCTAGTCAAAACTAAAMATTTAATAAAATATATATTTATATATATAAAAACCCCGTTAGATATATCTTAGAAAATCCTACTATGTGCATTATTCAATTTTTTTCTTTTTTTCTTCCCCCAACCAGTCCTTTGGGATAGCAAGATAAGCAGTGATCAGATCATAGAGAACTTGGTATTACCAGAGTCCAAACTGCAGATTTGTATTGAGACATAATGCCGTACTGTTCAGAACTGCAAAAATTTATCACACAGGCTATGTTCAAGGCTGAATTTGAAAATCCGTCACCACACAGAACTCCAAGAATCAAAGTAGTTTTCTCATGAATCAAAAATGAATGGATTTTTCTCAWGGAATCTTTGAACCTCGTTTGCCTATGCTCACAGGGCACAATTAGGCTAAGTGAGCATCCACTGAGTTTCTCATCTGTACGTATATTTCTGGCATATAGAATTTTAAATGCAGTTCAAGCATAAACCCTAACAATAAAACTGCACAAATAAAATAAAAAACAAGACTGTTGTCCCAGGAAGGCATAAGTCCTGAGTTTGTGCTTGTGATGGCAGTACTAGAAAGAAACAGATGATTCCTTATATGGTTTCTCAAAAACAAATTAACTGAAGTGACAGACTTGGGATGTTTCCAACATACTGGGTTAAATATTGTAGGCCGCTATAATGGGATGGAGTATTTCAGAAGAGGAGCAGGTAAAACAAACTCAAAAACTATTTTGTGGGAAGGGAAAGAAGAAAGTGCAGTGAAAATGAGCTGACTGACCAAAAAAAAAAAAAAAAGTTGAATATTTGTGTCTTTACTGCTGTAAACTGCTCAGAACTACAAAAATACAGAAGCTACATAAMAAATACATTTGTACTACAAAAATTGTAGTAACCTTGTTTGATAGTCAGTCCACTGGGGGTGGGAGGGGGAGGACCSACAACAACTAAATCACTGTTACAGCCTTTTGGGAACAAGACAGAAGCTAAAAGCAGGATACTTGCTTTCAGAACAAAAATACGAGCCTTCCAACGTAGCTTTGCTATGTACAGTTATGGAGAAAAGCTCTTTCAAAATCAATACATTTTTCAACGGTCACCAAAATACTGAGAAGCACACTTCCCAGGTTGTGTCATAAACCGTAACTGGGACAGGCCATTAACTGGCAGGGTTACAGCTCCAGCGTTCTCGAGCGCCTTGCCTGGGAGACGATGCTGTAACATGTCCCACAAGTATCATCACTAGAATGGCAGTTGGTTGCCTAAACTAATGTTGTTCCCCATCAGAAAAAAAATTCCTCCAACCACCTCCTCCCCCTTTCCCTCCCCCAAAACAGRCTAGGGAGTTCAGATCCTCTTGGTGACACTAAATACATATTTGTAGTTCCTTTCATTTTCACAACTAAGGTATTCTACGGGTTTTGAGAAGGATGGCTGGACAAGACACTTCACAACTCGGGATCTGCAAGCAGTGTATGCAAGTACATATACTGATGAGAACTATTCCTGCAGATTGCATAGATGCTGTTGATGCTACTGCTAAAGAAGGGAAGTGCAAAAATAGGTGAGCACACCCGAACCACGTAGAAACTAGTAATATTGTATATAGAAGTCTGATGGGTTGAACACAGTCGGGCAAGAGCTCTTTCAGAATAATCTAAGAGATTCCTCAGACRGCCTCCAGGCACCCCAGGCCCAAGGGAGCGTTATAAGCGCAACGAGAAATGGATCCAAACAGAAGAATGCATRTGCAATCTAGGAGAAAAACTTGCAAGTTCCATTTTGGAAGGGTCCAAACTGAACTCTTGAAACATTTATTTTAAATAAATGAAATATGAAAATACTATGAATTTATTTGTATATAACAATAACACTTTAATATTTAGTCAAGGAACCAYGAAAACTAAAAACTCACTACTTACATTAAAAACTCACCCATTACAACTCAGTACTTTAATGATGACAGTTTCTCTGAGGGATATGGAAATGCTTGTATGATTACAGCGTGGCTCTTCTGTGACTGGAAGCAAATTAGAATATAACACTTGTGCCTTGAGCTCTCACTGTTTCTAGTCTATAAGCTTTAGGAGTGTTGGGCCCACAAACAAAAGCATTACATATTTGTTTGGATTCAGCTCCGAAAATACATGTCTGGGGCTCAGAGCTAAAACATAAGTGCTAGCTTTATGGTACGGATCAACTGCATTGATCCATTCATTAATMCGGAATATAAATATCTGCATTTAGGCTGTTTAACTAGCACCAGATGAGTCAGCCTCAACTACAAACTTTTTGCAGTCGTGAGCCACAAATACTTTTAGAAACTATTTCAGTGCTATGATGTATTTTATGTTATAGTTGATGTTTAGCACAACCCAATTATTCTACATTARCAATATTTTCACTTAGGACATCACAACATCAAAACAAATGCTAAAGTTTGACTTAAACTTTAAAATTTTAAATAGCTTTTTAATGGCCACATCTCACTAAAATACTTATGCTGAATATTGCCCACATCTAACTTTATACATGTTAGATTAGTTAATATAAGCAATAGGGAGCCTCAAAAAAATACAAAAGGGAATTACTGAATCATTTAAAAAAATACTTATTTGTAATTAAAGTTTTGTCAGAAAACTAGTGTGATCTTTCATAGCTGCAGATCATGAAAATACTCAAAAATTATTCTGCAATTTTACAGTACTGAGGTGGAAGGTTAAAAATAATCATCTCATTCTCATTTATTTAGACTGTGGAAGTATCTGTGTTTTCTTAAAAAGTACAATATGGCTAGTGTTAACTTTAAAAGCTTGACAATTTCCCTTTGTTATCTAAGTCACCTCAACAAGTTTTCATGTACAGAACACATATTCAAAGGGAGAAAATAGTAAGAATAAAAAAAAATTCAATAGACATTATAGTTATGTATGTAAAAATCTATAGCCATACARTGAAAAAATACTACAAACCTATGTCAAAACAAAGGAGTAAAATTCTGTTACTGTATCAATTACTGCACTGCAGCATGTCTTTTTTTTTTTTTCCTTTTTTACGTAAAAACAGACATCTTTGTATACGCTATTGTCATTAATCTGGTTTATGTCGGTAAACCATCAGCTGCTTCTCAGAGCAAGCCCCGATTACAACTGCGGCCTCAGGCATTCTGTTCCATGTAGCTGAGAATCACAAACCCTTATTATACACAGCCGATAGGAATTCGTTTTCCAAAAATGAACTCTGCTAGCTTTTYCTTTCACAGCAAGTAATTTAAATGTGATAGGCAAAGCATTTGTGATAGGCAAAACASAACTAAATATTACCATGAATTAGGAATAGTACAGAAGGGGAAAATTCAACTCAATTCAACTAGTGAAAATCTTATTCAATTTTCTATAATCAGTTTTATAAGGCTATATTATATTATAGCCAACAGCCCTTTGGCAAAACACATAATATAGTAATAGTCCAAATCTTCTYAACTAAGACAACTTTAAACTTCAGATCTTTGTTGTTTAATTATAATTTCTTTCTGTTATTTTACTCTAATAAATACTAAACAGACTGAAATAAAACTCTTTGCTATTGGGAAAGCCACATGACCATGAAACACTTTTGTTTATGAACAAGGAAATGTTTGCATTACCTATTAAAAATACGATGCTTCAGTATAAATAGCATCAGAAATGGCTAACAGACTAATAAAACAACTTCATTTTAAACTGCATCTTCATATGGAGTTCTTGGTTTTATCATTTGGGATTTTTTCACTTGTGAAATATTTTCAATGCTTTGTACTAATAACATGTGACATGTTATAATCCCCCTTTATTCTCAAAGTATGAAAGTCCCACTACAAAAGCTGCTCTTGGCCCTGAGATCCACCGGATTTCATTGTTTGCTACAAAACGTCCTGCATCCCGAGGTGCAGGGAGGACTTCTGTTTCTTCTGCTCGTTCCTACTTTAACAGTGTCTGTTTTAGCCCCAGATGTGGCCTTCCGTACAGTGAAGACAGCAACATCACCAGTGAAGAAAAAAGGTGGGAAAATACTTCAGAACTTCAGAAAAATTCTAGTGGTGAAACAGCAAAAAAAGCATTTCACATAGGAACAATTACTAACTAGATTCTGAGGAGTTATTAATCATTTCAGTTTAATATTTTTTCTGTACATGAGAATATTTTGGAATACTGTTACTATTCCTCACAAATCAAATAACGTATTAGAATTCTGCAGCTAGTTTCATAAAAACAGCATCCTACCATAAATTAAAATTGTAAAAGAAAATAAACATAATAGAAAGAAAGATTTACTTATTGAGGAACACCTGTTTTAGATAAATACATTTGAAAACACAGCAGGGTTTAATACTCCCCTAAAWTGTTTAGCTGTTTTAGATTTTTCTGTTCTGCTTCTTCCGTTACTATCTAGAAAGAATTGCTTATGAAAGGCTTGTGGCAACACAGGTGAAGCAAATGCTTCCAGAAGCTTTCAATAGCATTTTTTTTTCAACGTATAAAATGCAAAACCATCTTTCAATTAGTAAAAAAAATAGTCTAATATACAAACATTTTTTTAAAAAATTCATTTGTGAAGGAATGTAGCATCAATTACCCAGATTCATACCCACTCACTCCTCAGATACTGGTAGCTATTTCCTTTTGACACAAACCTCTATATATTAACCCAGAGAAATGCATACATGGCTAGTTAGCCCAAGCAGAATAGTCATTCAGCTTTCCCAAAATTTAAACTATCATAAATTACCATTTGGACAGCATTAGAAAGAAATTGAAGCATACAAGGAATAAACTATAGTTTCTTTTATATCAAAATGTACTCTTGAAAATGTGTTTGGCACAGTGCTAAACCATATAGTTAATACTAAATATTGCAGGATACAATAAAACCCTGGAGTTAACTTGTGTTTACACCCTTTAAGGGATAAAAGTAAAAAGATACCAATTATTCAGAAGTCAGCCTATACAAACTGTATAAACAATATTTTATGTCTTGTTTTGAAAACCACTGATATAGTAAATTTTACATAAAAGACTGCAAAATAATATAAATGGATTTAAACAGATCTTTACAATAAGAAATTCAAATGGAAACAGACAAGTAACAAAGAGAAGTAAAAAAATTTATTGCAGTATTCGTTCCACCAGATTTGCTGGGGATCCCTTTTCTTGTATTATTTCAGGGTGACCTAATACATCAAAATCTACATTTACAAAAACTCCTCCTGCAGATAGGTCATAGATACTGCATGCTCTTTTTTTTTTTTCTTTTTTTTTTCTTTTTTTTCCTCAACAGAATAAATTATATATCCAGGAGATTCTGCCATTTTACAGCCTGGAAAAACAATGCTTCCCTGGAAACTGGGCTAAGCTAAAGAAAGCCATCCGCTGCTAGGTTAAACTCCAAGAACACTTTATTAAGAACATTAACAGACTAATTTCCAACATTCACTTGTTTATTTTTTTTAAACAGAAAGTTTTTTTTCAAGATATAAACAATTTTTTGTTAAACTATAATACAGTGGGAGTAAAAATGAACTGAGAAGTTTCTGCTGCACAACAGCGAAGGAAGCTCCCACAAAAATGTTTACCAAACATTTCCTTCTTTTTTTCCTGCGTCCCAGGTTCCATTCTTACTCTTCATTTAACTGATTTTTTTTGCCAGAAAGTTGGTATTTCAAGTTTTTCTGTTATTTCAATTCCTGTAAATTTGGCTGCATGTACAAATTCATTAGCTGGAAGTTCCATCCTTGGCGGCATACAGCGATCGTAAAGTCTGAACCACTTTATTAGTCAGCTTATTAGCACTCGTTAGAGCAATTTTTTTGTAAATAATGTCTGACTCTTTAATAGTGTCTACCCAAGGCACCAGTTTGCGGCCATCACGGCGCTTAGCCTCAGTCCAGGAGCCACTGTAGGAGCCTGCCATCCACTGAACACTGAAGCCATTGCTGGTTTTCTGTACTACTCTTGCAATTTGTGGTCGGTCTTTGTACTTTGGACAGCAAATAGCGATGACATCCATGACATCAACACTTTCATTCATCTGTGCTGCCAACTCCGTAGAGTCTGAATTTCGTTTTGACCTTCTCAATGACTAAAACATTGGGGGGAAAAAAGACCAAGTGTTACACAAAAGAACTTTAGTGAAATTATTGCTTTTATTGCTTTTAATCCCTTGACGCCGGGAGTTGGGATTTCCCGGCACACATTCCATTGCCGGCAATGAGACGCACCGCGACCGCCAGCGCCAAGGGGTTAACATATCCTTGTAAAACCACATACTCTTAATTTGTACCCGTGTCTTTATCTCTTAATGATATATAAAATTATATATACACATGAATCATAAAGCTACATAAAAACTTGGCAACAATAAAAAGGATAACACACAGTACATTCCAAAGGAAAATTAATAACTTTTTATACTGGATAAATCTCATTTTCTAGGTTGTTTTTTTATTGTCTTTTCTGTTAAACTTTCTACAAAAGTTGTATAAACGGTTAAGTAGAGAATCTCTATCTACAAAATGCTTTCTTTCATGTGGATTACATTACTTGGTGTACATTTAATATAATAGACTGACATTTATAAGCACATAAAAATCATTTTACGTAATACGCTGCGAAATACGTTGACTCCTCCTCCGCCTCACCCCTGAAGTGCCTCCTCCTCTATCCTCCCCATCACTTTCATCGTCCTCTGTCTCAGCTGCATTGTTTTTAGGGCTGCCTCCTCCAAGCAGCGAGGTAATTGCTTTGTTTCGAGCATTTGTGCTAGCTGACACCTCTCCATCTTCTTCCTCTTCATCAGGATCCAAGTGTTCCATAAGGAGCTTGAACTATTGGAAGGAAAAAAACATCATGCAGATTGTAATTTTTAAAATAGACATTTACGTCATACTATATTAAAAATATATATATATACACTAAATGGAAACATAAGGAAACAGGATAAAACAAATGGCAGACAACTTCAAAGTTGGATGGCCTGTGCTTTTCGTTTGTTCTACAAACTTTGTATTTTCTCCCATATTCTGCTAGGTATGTAAAATTTTTCTTCCTGTGTTCCTACAGTTTAACAAGTTTTCTCTAGTTAATATTTTAAAGAATTGCCAAAAGAAAAGGTAAWTATCTATTACATCTAGTCTCTGTTCCTGTAATGGAAGCAGTCAGGGATAAAGTGGGTAAGATCCATAAGAATGGTATAAATGACTGACAACAGAAATTAGAAAATACTTCATAAAGATGAAAATTCTTTAGTTGAAATCGATCTTACTGTGTTTAAATTTATTATCAGACTTCCAATGATAATATTGCTACATATCCTGAAAGGGAGTTGTGAGTCATAACAATATCATGTAAGATTACCAGAACTCAACATTTTGAAGTGGTCATCTAATTCATCGTCATCTACTTTCAAGTTTATACTCTGTTAAAAACGTTTTAGTTCTGCAGTGCTACTTTACTTACATCTAGATAYTGTTTTACTATACTCCTCTTCACTTCTTCAGTGATCTTGGAATTAGCCATATCACTCCGCAGAAAATCCAGAGTTTGTTTTGGATGGAAATGCACTCCTGTCTTCCTGTTTATCGCTTTATCATAAACTTTTGCAGATTCAGATGGAGAGTATTTTTGAATTTTACTGTTTAAAGAAAACAAGGGGAAGAGCTTTTGAGAAAAACCTAAAGCAATTTTTTAGAAGAAACTTCTAAAATCYTCAAGTAYTTTCTTTTTTTTTTTTTAACCATTCAGGATGCAGTAGACATCCTGATAAGAAATCTGTGATTGTGTGTGAAATGAAATCGTTGCTTTTCCTAAATCAGAATTTCTATTTCATTCCCTTTAACTTGCTATATTTTGTTTTTCCTCTTAAACAAATATATTGCTTAAACAATTTGTTACAATCAACTTTTAAACATTCTTCCATGGCTGATCCTTAGAAACAACTCACTAGACTAAAAGCTGATAGCTGTTGTATTACCTAGTTATCCTTACCTATCAGAGAATCCACAGAGGTTCTTTAAATGCTGTTTCAGCATCAGCAGTAATAATATGCCTTGGGAGACGTTTGCAAATTCAATTAAAGGAGCTGAATTTTCTGGTAAACATTTCATCACAGCATTTATATCATTTTCTTCATCAGAGTCTGAATCAGAGTCTACTCGTTTCCGCAACCTCCGAGGCTTGGAAGCTTCCTCCTCACTCTCACTCTCGCTACCACTGTTACTGTCACTCTCGGTCTCCTCATCTGATGAAGGTTTTCTTTCCTTTTTTTTTTCTTTCACCATAGACTGTGAGACAGAGAAGTTAACATACATTCCAAAATTAGGGTAAGTAGTATCACGTACCTTTCTCCAAAAATCATTCCAAAAATCTTCGTTGGCATAAATCAGTAAGAATTTCTTGAACAATGTTCTTAATTCACAACTTGATATTCAAAGATGAAAAGATGCTCAATCCTCCCTCCTCTCCCAGTTCGATCCAAAGCTCTCACTTCCCCAAACAGGCTCTCATCCTCACTGTGCTACAGTGCCCCCTCTGAGGAATGTACCGTCTCTTTCGAGTAGACCAAAAATTGACTTTGGTTGGCAGGGGGAATTCAGAGCAGTGGGAACTTTCCTGGCATCGCCGCTGACTSTACTTACAGTCAGATCAAAAATTCTAGAAACAAGTTTGCTTCCTACAAGTTTGGACTTTCTGCTGCTTATGTTGTTCAGGAAAAGACGACATTAAAAAAATCTTTGAGAAAGAGAGGCTTTTGTCTTACAGGGCTAGTGTCACATTCCGCCTCCAAAATAGATACTATGCCACATTTGGGGTTCCTAAATGCAACTTTAGGAAAAGAAAACCTTGTGCTCTCTTCTCTTGCAAAAAAGAAAAGATAGTTAATGTCTATTAACTATCACGACAGACAGACATGTAACTGCCTTCAGCTACTTGACAGCAAAAGGAATTAAACAGCAACCTGAATTTATCAGAATTACACAACTACAACAAATCAGTATTTCATGAAGATTTTAAGTTCATCTACTTCCAAATGCATACAATTAATTATTGTTAAAATCTCAAAATTCTTTGCTCTTTTTTAAATGTTAGCTGACAGCTAAGGAAAGTTTTTAACCAGTATTATATTCAGGCCAGACTTTTTTTTATACTACCAATTACAAAATCATGCTACTTGTCACAATAATGGAACTGTACTCGCTAAAAACTGACAAAATTATATACTGCTTATATTGTCATCATTAGGCATATATGAAAATATAAACACATTTACCTCTTTAAATGACTGTAGTAGGTTGCTACCAGAGACTGATAGTGTAATGTCTATATGATGCATTATAAACAGTGGCTCTTCCTGTGTTTGATAAGGAAAACAGGCTAGATTGTCTGCTATATACAAGAGCATATTCACCTCTGTTTTCTGCAAGTTAAAAAAACAAAAACATTTTATGGAAGTGTATATATAAATATACATACAAATATATTACAGATTTACTGTTATCCTGTTTTCTAACAGTCTAACAGCAGCAAAAAAATTATTACAGATTTCATCCTAAGTAACTCCTCTTATCTCACTCTAAGCAACATGTACATAAGCAAACTTTAGCCAGAGCTGAATACATATACACACACAGASACACATATATATCATATATATTCTCTCTGATAAATTCAAACTGGCTATAGAAAAATTATGAAATGATGCAAAATTAAACAAGCGTGTTCTATTACAATGTTAATACCTCATATTACAACACAAAAAATATTTTAGGTAAAGTTATTGATAATCATGACCAGAAATATTATAAAAGAAGAATTTGAGCCTGTGATGCCATATTTTAATTCTTTTTCTAAATGAAGGAAGTGTGATGCTTACTGCAGTATCATCAAAGAGGTTGAGTAAGGAAATTAGAAAGGCTCGTCTGTGCTGACGGTTCCCTCGGATCATGGAGTACAGGTGCGAACACAAAGCACTGGATGATTCATCATGTCTAAAACCTCTTACAGGATCCTTTGGGCATGTATTAATTGCCTGTTGTACCTGGTAAGACATCTTCATACCAGCCACTGCTTTCATCTGTAACAGAAAAGTATTTGTTTTTATTTAGACTGCAGCTTCGAAACAGCAAATCTGAAACACAAAATAATACAATTTCTGCAGTAGAAAATTTCGAAAGGCAGATCCCAGAATTCCATAGTTTTTGCTTGTCARCAGAAACTGCTAACTCATTTTTTCAGCTTTTTTTCTTTCTAAGTGTATGTTCATCAGAAGTTTAACTTCCAAACATGAACTGAGGTAGTACTTTTTGAGTTGGCAAATGGATTAGAACATTATCTGCGCAGAGTTGATAATGTCTTGTAAACAGCTTCACTGCAAATACTTTATTAGAAATACACATTTACTCTGTTTACCCACCACACTCATATTCCAATTTAAATTATTTTCAAGAATACAGAAATGTTCACACCTGTAACAGGATATTCTACCAAATTTATATACTTGACCAAACTTGTAGTAAAACAAAATATTAACTCTGTATAATTGCAAGAGGACTAACAGAAAAATCAGGTGTTTTGCACGTATCTTAAATTTTCCAAGGTTTCTGTTTCAGTTTCAGCATCTACCGAAACTCAGCTAGCCAGATCACATCCAACCATCCTCATACCAGCCTCTGCTGCGGCTCAGCGTAGGATCTCCTCACCTACCCCCTGCTTCAAATCCCAGCTGCCAGCACAGCAAGTTTCATCTGCTGGCCCCCTACCGAAGCAGGCATCGGCCTGGGCGCAACGCTCCAGCCTCAGCGGAGCGCACGCCGGCTTGCAGCGGCCCGCAGCGCAGCACGCGCTGAACCAAGGCCTGGGCCCTCGCGGCCTCGGACACGGAGCCGGCGCTGCAGGTCACTTCCCAGCAGCAAGTGGAGTTACTGGCGCAACCCCAGCGCTACACAGCCACCCTCACCTCTCGTCAAATAAACGTGCTTCTTTACTATTCAGTGGGGAAAACACTGCTGTGAACTATAAATTAAAGGAAATTTTTGATTGGATGAGATGCTTCAAATACATTATATCCTTTTTATGTCTACAGAAACTACAGAAATCTCCAAATACGGGAGCTGGGATCTCTTTTACAATTGTTTGTGGCTGTTGGTCATCAGCGCTTTATACTCTTTTTTTTTCAGCTGAGGCACGTTTAACTATTAAACCTTCAGAGACTATAAAATCAGCATTATGTAGAAATCTAAATCAAAATTACTCACGTGAATGAACCCAGCATATTTTTTGTCTATTTCCACCAACTGCTGGTCAGCTTTGTTCCGCATAGAGGGCTCTGGATCTGTGCCCATAGCAATTAAGTACGGCACACACTTGAAAAACAAATTAAATGATTATTCAGAGACATCGTACCACCTCTCTCACCTCTCTTTTGTCTTCTTTCTATTATAACGTTGTTCTTGTTATATTCTGACTATTCCAAGAACAAGAATATGAAACTCTGTGCAACATACTACTTCACTACTTTCTGGCGAACAATAATACAAATTACAAGAGAAAGTAGCATTATAAATAATGATAAAAGCTGTTCAAGGTTTCAGGTAGCATTCTCATTTTTCTCTCAAACTCAGAAGCCCATTTACACTACAGATGACAGTTTTGCTTTGTTTTCTTTTTTAAAAAACAACAGCATTTGTAACTTAACATGCACAATTGTTGTTGCATTAAAAATAAAATAAAACCAAAGAATTGGGGAGACGATGATTTAAGACAGTTCTGACACTGACTGTGGAATTTCACACTGTTTGGAGGACACAGGGACCGAGGGGAGCAGAAGAGGTAAGCTGATACAAAGTTCAGTACAGAGAATCAAAGGAAGAAAAAGGCTGAGCATACACCTGAAATTCAAACTTACAACAAAAAAGTAATATGCTTCATTACACATTTTTAAGTGCTCTTTAGACTTTCAGATCTTGATGCAAAGAGAATAAAAAACAGTGTTTGGAATCTCACTGGCTTATCAGCATAAACTAAATTTCAAAATTTGTTTTCTGTAAAATCACCTTGCTACAATAAGAAATATAGTATAAGAAATTACTATAACAGAGTTGGAAGAAAAAAAAACACTGCAATGACCTGGATATTTATCTAGCCACCTAAAAACTTCTGAAGAGCTGAGCATCAAGAATCGTCATCAAAAAAGCCTATCATACCTGAACAGGATGGATGAGACCCTGGTTTAATGTCAGTGCAATGACATTTAGAGCAAAGTGGCGTACACTGGACTGGGTGTGAAAGAAAGCCTCAAGGACCTGTTTGAGATATAGCTGCATGATGGAACTACTCATCCCTGAGGAAATATCACCCATTTCTTTCAGGTCTTCCTGTTTTGCTACTTTTTTCCCTGCAAAAAGGACAAAAGCAATAGCACACTCATCACAGTATCACTTAGTTTGCCGCTATTTGACGCATACTTGTCTTTAGGCTTTAGAACATACACATATTTCAGCTATCTTAGAACACATTTATGATCTCATGAGACTTATTAACAATCTAATAGCAAAATATACTTCAAAAAACTAAAGAGACAAGACTTTATTAAAGTCTTGTTTCCAAATAAAGGTTTTTGTTTTAAAATATTTCTTGGAGTACCTGCAAGTTAACCTCAGAGAAGAATTTGATGATAAGTTTTTACTACAAAAATTACAGGATTATGTATTCAGGATTGCTTCCAGGATTTCTACATTTTCAAGGTAAATAATAACTTACACTTCTCAATATACTTATATACATAATTAGTTTTGAAAAATTATTCTAAGATACTTTATTACAAGATATTATTGATTAGACAACAATCTTAAGTGACTCAGTTCACATGCATGCTAATTTTACGCAATAGATTTTGCGAGCCTCATTAGCAGAGAAGAACTCAACACTTACAGTCTCTATCTGCCTGCTGCATCCGTGTATCCTCCTCCTGCAAGTAGGTTTGGAGGTTTTTTAACACCTGGATTTTTAAGTTTACTGAGCAGTTCTTATCTGAAAGAATGCTGTTGTACAGAGTCTTCACTTCCTGTTCAAACATCAGACTTGGGTGTTGTATAAATGCAAAGCCTAAAGGGAGGGGGACAGAAGAATAAGTTTGTTATCTTGTAGAAACTATGTATTTTTTAAAAAGTCTTGACTCAAATACAGGTATGAAATAAAACACTATCTTTCACTCAAGTGCTGCAAGTACAATAGAGAGATGGCAGAAAGCAGTTTTACAAGATCCTGTTCTTCGTTTTTATATAATGTAGTCAAGTATTTAAGCAAAACATAAATCAACTAGAGATTTAGCATATTTCTTCTCATTTCTCCCCTGTGCAAATAGTGCTGCTTTTCCATGTGGACACCATCCCAGGCTTGTAGGGAATTTTGTTAGCCGTGGCAGCAGTACTCAGTCTGATGAATAACACGCAGGTGCCAACCCAGGGCAGCTGCAGTAAGAGTTACACAGACCTGGGAGCAGGTTCAGTRTAGCAGCCTGCATCCCAATGACTGGGAACTCCCCCCAAAAACAATTATACCACATTACTAAAGCTCACTGTTTTTCTAGCACATTTGGAAAAAAACATTCTGCTGAAACGGTAAAGAACTATTCACATAGAGGCCAAGCAAAAGCAGAAAAACATAAACATCAGAAGTGTTTTAAAAATAAAGCCTTGAAAGAAAATCATGGCAAATGCAATAAACTAAAATTTGTACCTCTTGCTGTCATTATTCATATACCTATTAAAGTCTTCTCTTGAAAACTACCTGAAATCTTCCCCAGACTACATCTGTTGGAAGATACACACTGAACTGTATTTATCTGCTGCCTTATCCTTGACTAAGGACTGCTGATTCTTGGTCAGGGGAGTATTTTGCTATGGATTGTACAAGGATTTTAACCTAATCCTATTTCATAAGGATTTTAACCTAAACTAGCGAGAATGTAGGTCTAGAAGTGCTGCTGACCTGAATTCCATTCAGTCTGTAATTCAAAAGCATTTTTGGCTAATACAACATTCTCAGCACCAATGAATAAAGCAATCAYGCCCATGGTTAGCAAGACAGCAGTGCCCATTCCACCTGCAATGTCCTGTAAAGGACAGTAAGTCAGGCTGTTCGTGTTTATGTATTCACATGGTTTCTCACAGAACAGCAAATCAAGATTCAGCCTCAGTCCTCAACCTCAGAGAACCACCTAGCCTGAAGCAGGATATCTAAAAAGCCACCTAACCTCTAGGATAAGAAATGTGCTAGAGAAGGCAAATCCTTGTCCACAGCTAACTATACAATGCAAGCTCAAATGCATAGAAAACAAATTTCTCTGGATTACTCAATGCCACTTCATATACTACTGCAATTCACTGAGATACCACAGTAATGCCTTCAGGTAAAAGAAGCTATTTAAAATTGAAATATGGCCAAGATCCAAAAGAAAGGAACTGTAGTATTTAGGCTAGGACATCATCTCAACGCCTAACGAAATCTCACAGAAGATCCCACAGTTGGAACTGCCAGGGTTCACTTGACTCTAGCTGAAGATCTGCTCTTACACTGAATAGTGTCTGAAACAATTCCAGCACTTTCTGTTTTTCTAGTCATTCTTTACCCATGCTTTGTGGGCTGAAAACAAGAACTGGAGTTACAAYGTACTTTCATGCAGAGGGAAAATGTCACCACTACCTTAGAAATCTGCTGCTTCTGGAGACTTGATCAAACATCCAAAAAGCATCCACCGTCAAAACCACTCCACTACYGAAATATGCAACTAATATCCCTTTGACTATATTACTATAGCCAGTTCTCAAATAAACATGCAGTGAACTTTGATCTTAAATAAACTTCCCTGCCATAACACAAATACATGACATCCTGCTAAAATGCATGTATTTTTACTATAGCAGAATAGTAAAAWTTTTTAGTATTTCTTACCGAGGCCAATAATGGCTTTTGTCTGCACTTCTTCATCTGAATGTTTTGTAAAATACATCAGAAGTTCAAGTACCTTATCCTTAATGTTAACCTGAGCAAATTAAAACAAAAATAATAAGTATTTGAAGATGAAACAGATCTTTTTCATCTCTTAAAAAAAATCAAAATGTAAAGGAGAAACAATCTTACTGCAGAGCCTTTGGAAAAAACAGGTATTTACAATCTAAATCATAAGCATTATAAAAAAAATACATAGCTTTGCAAGACTAGGAATGCTCTACTTTCAAATAAAAGAWTACCTAAAACTTGGAGAGTAAATACAAGTCATTTTACCTTACTGTTGCCCTTAAAGTCTTCCTGATCAAAATCAAAATGCCGACATAATGCTCCAACAGTGAAAAGTGATCTAAGGAGTGCTGGTTTATTGGCAGTAAGTATCGTACTGTTGGGGTCTTCTTGGTGTTGACTTTTTAATTTGGAAAGTGCACCTGCAGGAAGATAAAGTTTTAATCAGGTAATCTTAGTGTATCCCTTAAACAAAGCAYGCAACCAAAACTTAAAAGTGACAATCACGCATTGTGATTTTACTTACCATAGTATCTATTAAAACAAGCCCACACAAATTTATAATTTTGGGTGACCTTGTTCACAACAGCCCCAAGACAGCTCACRCAGTGCTGAACAACCTAGAAGTAAGAGAGAACAAATGAACTATTTATTCAGAAATTAAAATTGAAATTTCTGTGAAGTTATGTAAGCAAAGAGCTATGTAAAACTAAAGCTAATGCTCTAACAGACATAATCTCCATCTCCCATACTGCTCTGAAACACCATGCCCAAATGCATAATCATTAAAATATAGCAACATCACATACAGACTTGAGTAAATCAAGAACATTGTTTTTTCAGCTGAAAAGTTACCGGTCCTATGACCAGCATAAACTTCATACTGAAGACAATTTCTTCAAATTCAAACCATATAATTCAACACATGAAACAGAACCAGTACCTGAAATGGAACAATTAAACCTTACCGTCATGCCRTATTTGATGATGAGTTTCATGAGATCTTCCTCAATAGTGGCAAGGAAGGTCTCACTTGGGTGCTCCATTAGTGGAACTACGAGCTCTAAGATTTTTGCAACATTGCAGATCACCATGAAATCATTCTGAGTCTGGAAGGACAGTATTTACAGTGGTTAACATTTCTGGCTATTTTATCTGTAAACCAGATATAATTAATATACAGTGACAATCAAAAATTCCAACTCTTATGTAAGATATGACTGCTGCATTTAGTAAAGATTTAAATGAATATTTCAATATATCTGACATTAAATTATGTATTATGAAAGCTAGTTCTTGTTTTCTAYAGAACTTCTCAAAAAAAAAAATAAGTCAGTCAAAGTATAACTTCATCTCTCATCATGGTTGTGCATGGATCTGGGWACATTAGGTCCTGATAATTTTTTTTGAGTCCTCGGAACTCTTTGGAGTTGTAGGAACTCTTCCTGAACAGGCAGCAACAAATCAGCACCAAACGAGGTTGTCCTATAGCTAAACATGGCTTTAATAAAACAGACAATAATGAGCACACACGTAGGAATGATTATTAAAATGATTAGTAGTTTGCATCATCAAGACTATGCAAGAATTGTAAATGAGGAATCTACAGAAAACATTGTATACATTAAACATACATCCTCCTAGAAACTGAAGTTTTTGAGGAATCAAGCTCGCTAATCACCATAGGATAACCTACTCAAAGTTGATGGTGAATAATTTTACAATTCACCTCAAGTTGTATACACACAAAACTGATGAAAGCCACTGAAGAGACGCTGCAGCAAGTAAACAAACAGATACCCCTTTCCCATTCTGTCTGGTCCGAAAAGAYGGTAAGCAGCTGTAGAAGTCCTTTGCAGTCATGCCCAGAGAACGCTCCAGGGCTGAACACAACCTAGAGGCCGAGATGACGACGAGCACCCGCACGCCCACCCTGCTGCGGGCAGCWGACCCAGCGCAGCAGGGAGCTGCCACCCACTCACCCCCGCTCYTCCGTCAGCGGTGGCGAGGTGACCCTGCCCCGCTCCTCGTGCCAGACTGGGGACTCATCCGAACCTTCACCGAGCTGATTTCACACACCAAAACGGCAGAAAGCTCTGCAACGCTTCAGTGGAGAAGGCCACTGTACTGGGGTGTGAGGATCAGCAGTGCAGTTCTGCCATTTCTGTGAACTAGACTGGTTTGGGGGAGGGGGGCGGAGTGCTACAAAAACACTAACTGTAAGCGGGAGCTAGGAAAGAGAGAGAYGGAAAAGCTAAAGAGGATAGAGCAGGACATTTTCTTCCTTTACAGCAGCTATATGTTAGATCATCCTATCTGAAGGAACCACACCTTTWGTCTTATCACATGATAAATCTTAACTACATTTACGACAAAGCGACTGTAAAACAAAATAAAAAAGTAAATTCCTAAGAAGTGAAAATCAGGTTTTTAGTCCTGAGTGGAAGAAGGCRGCAGAGGTTTCATGCAGCTAAAGAATGCGGAGGTCGAGGGCGAGGCACATCATCTTGGAAGTTAGAAAGATCATTAAAAGCATTTAGTATCTTCAGAAGATATGGTGTTCATGAGGGAGGAATATAGTTTCTGGGGTTTTTTTCCCTTTAATTTTATTAAGCATGTAAGACAGTCATTCATTTCTATACTTAGTTACCTGGAGATAAAAAGACTGATTTTCTACTTTWATCTACTTACACTACATTTAGTGGTCAGGTATGGCTGCATGGTCATGGCATGTTTCACCATTAGCTGGGGCCTGATTTTGCTGAATAAGAACAAAGTGGTTATGCAAGCAACCAAGCGACCAGAATTCACACCTTTGTTGTCAGAATCTGCAAAAATCAGAAAATACATGAAGGATATTTAATGCAAGCACTGTTTGATCAGTTAAATTGATATTGCATAAGCACTATACGAAAATCTCTTGCATAACATATCTTTTAAGATCAATATAAAATATTCTTATTAGATAAGAACGTGCAAATGTTAACACATTATTTTATCATGAAGTATGTGAAATAAGCAGCAAAGCTGCTTCAAAGACATCACTGGTTTTTAAGCTTTTTATACAGAACACTGGCCCAGTCAATGATTCCCATTACAACTGGAGAATGTGTTAAGGCAGATAAAACTTTCCAAATGTGAGGAAATTTGTTTTGTTATTACTTATCTAAAAGTTTGAACAAGTTATTTTACAGGTAGCTAAGTTTAATGTGGTTATCTAGAGAAAATTAGGGGAGCTTTGTTTTGATAGTGCTCAAAAGTTCATCCAGCTATAATCAACTTAAATGAAGAATCCTGAGAAAGTCCTCAACTCACTACTACCAGTTCTGTAACAGTAATTCTACCACAGTAACTTTTTGTGATAGTAATTAAACAACCATTTTAGAGTTTCATATAAAAATTAAAGTATTTCAGCTACCATATTATAAATAAATATTACCTGACAAAGATTCCTCATATTTAAGGATGTGCTCAACCAAATTGTCAACAAGTTGAGTACAGGCCTTCTTCACAGGTTTGTATGAGGCATCCTCTTCTGACTTCAAAAGCTACAACGGACAAAACAGAAAATGTTTTAATACTAAGGCTGAAATCATTTGGATTGGAYGTACGCTGGTTTTATAGCAACTACTATAGACATACATGGATTTCGTGCTATGAAAGAATTTATATTATTTGTCCATTAAAGGCACATGCTGAAGAAAAATRTAAGGGAAGTAACAAGCCGAAATACAAAAGAAGTCAAGAAAAGTTAACTGTGACAGAAAGATAAAAAAGAGTAACTACTGATTTTTGCATTGGTACCTCTTTGGTACATTTTGCATTTAACTGGTACCTCTAKTTAAATGAAATAATGAAATAAATAATAAACTAATCATATTTGCCAATGGTAATTAATAGGAGTTAAGAGGCTTTTTAAACTACTTGGGAAAATATAGCAAAAAAAAAAATCAAAAGAATGTTGTTTTACACCTAAAGTAAAAGAAAAAAAAAATCAATTGAGACAAAATGCAGTTTTATGAACACTGTAACTGCTGAGACCTTCTTTCTTATGACTTCAGGTATCGAAACTGGAGATCCTGGAGAGCCTTTGATATCTAACATAGATTGAGCCCATACTATAGCTTTTTCTTCAGTGGACACACTGAGGGGTACACTCTGGTTTACTTGACTACCTGTTTTCATGGCACTCCAACGTAAACTAAGATCTTTTGATATCTCCAATTCCCCCATCTATACCTCTACGAATATGACTTGAAAGYTAACCAGTGCACACAAGATGTAGAGAGGAACAATGGCACAGGCTAACAGATATACACAAAGCAAGCTCATTCTTTTAAAAAAAATAGAGTAAAATAAGAAAGGTAGGAATAAACAATACTCTATGAAGATTCACTGCTTCTATAAACTGTGTGACAAATAAATCAGACAAGGAAATACATTTATCTGCCATTTAAAATAATGTACATGAATAGATGCCTAATTTCAGATTTAACATTAAGTCCACAGCTAACATATATATGTCCTTCATAACTGAGAAGACAGTGCATGACAAAACATGAAATATTTTTAGAACAGATCACATGGAAAGATGAAAAGCAGTGTCAGAGAACAAGTGCACCACTGAGGACAAAAAAGGTCAGATATTTAAAGAGCATGAATTGAACTGGTCTATTGTATRTCTATTTGATCACTCCTGTAGTCTCCGTTCAGTGTGTTTTAGTACCAAGAAAAACGTTAATACACTTAAAATGATTGCACCATATCTTCCAAGTYCATTACTCACATTTTGAAGAAGCTGTTCAAACCAGTCATACCCTGTATCTCTACAAGCTGCAACCTAAAAGTAGTATTTAAAATAAACTGATTAAAAGAGGAATCTGAAGAAAAATTACTTCAATTCAGACTTCATCTTAAAAGTAGACTAAATATGCATAGGTATATTTTCCTATGCATTCAGTGTAATGGTTTTATACTATCAGAGATTAGAAAGCACGTCTTCTGTACTTGAAAAACACTTCTCATTTTTTAAGTGATTCTAAAATTTGTATTCCATATAGCACAAGGTCTACAGATTTTAGTGTTCTCACTCTGGGTGAGAACAGGACTTGGTATTTGTTAAAACAGCTATTAACCTTTCAAAATAAATTTTATCAATTATTTGAGGAAATTTTTCTYTTAAGAGATAACTTAGTTAACTTTAACTAATACTATAGGCTGCTACTAGCATTTCCAGGAAAACATTATACATAATAGGAATCGTTGTATTTTAATTTAACAAGTATTTTACACAACTTAATATATATAGCACGGTCCCAATTATCACTACCAACAGATTACTGAGCATCTAAAGTTTCCTACAGTCCTGTTCCATGAGATGAATAATACTAGTATATATTCARCGACAGTAGATAAAGAAAACCGTCTGATAATTAAATTACTTATTTTTTATTTTCCAAAAGGTTAAGGATACATATTTCAAAGATATAGAAACATTCAAATTTTGCAGGCAACTTGATTCAAGTTTGTAGAACATACCACATCAGTGATGTTTAGTATTTTCCTGGTCATTGCTTCTTTGTCGTTGTGTGGAGTTGGAGTAAACCAGAGCTTCTGGAATGTCTCATTTACTAATTTCTGAAGGGAAAAAAATATTACTATAAATAAATAATCCTCTCTTAGCATGTTGGTATTATTTCTAACACATCCATGCAACAGATTTGCTGGTGATGTGTGCCATTTCATGAAGAACTATTCAAACTAAGTGACTCTGTTACAGAGAATATTAACTGAGACAGACCTGAGATTGTAAAGTACAAAATGATCACTGGGAACTGATGCTATAGAAAATGGAGTTATCACTTTCCTTCTTTAATCTGCACTCCTCAGGAAAACATTAGTATCCTGAGAAAACAACAACTGAACACAAGATTACCATTTCTGCAGCAGCACTAACAGCAGTGGTAGATTACTTTAGACGTTTCCGAACAGCAGTACTACAGTGGAGAACAGAGGGAACCCAAGTCTCCCCAGGCAAACATACAAAGCTGGACCCCTTCCCACATTTTTGGCTGGAGGAACAGGTGGAATAGCATGAAAGCAAACTAAATTATTCTTGAATTACCTATAAAGCACACGGCTGTAAGGAGGTCTTTCTATCCCTCCAGACATAAAAACCACATTGTAGATAGTGGCTCATTTTGGGGGGCTGTTGAAAAGCCCACAAAGAAGTAAACAAGTTTTCCCTCGTCTTCAGACAGAACTGYCTGTGTTTCASTTTCTGCTTGCTGCCTCTCCCAGCTCTCTTAGTCCTTCCTCACGAGAAATTCTCCAGTCCCTTACTCATCTTAGTGACCCTTCGCTGGACTCACACCAGTAGCTCCATGTCTTTTCTTGTACTGGGGAGCCCAGAATTGGACGCAATACTCCAGATGCGGCCTCACCAGGGCTGAGTAGAGAGGAAGCATTAACTCCTTTGACCTGCTGGCCAGGCTCTTCCTAATGGACCTAATGGCTCTTCCATTGGCCTTCTTGGCCAGTCTGTAACCCAGCAGGACCCCCAAGTCCTTCTTTACAGAGCTGCTTTACAGCATGTCAGCCTCTAGCCCGTACTGGTACATGGGGTTATTTCTCCCTAAGCGCAGGACCCTGCACTTCCCTTTGTTGAACTTCGTGTGGTTCCTCTCTGACAGTCTCTCCTGCCTGTCGAGGTCCCTCTGCATGGCAGCACAACCCTTGGGTGCGTCAGCCACTCCTCCCCGTTTTATATCAGCAAACTTGCTGAGGGAGCACTCTGTCCCCTTATCCAGGTTGTTGATGAGTAAGTTGAACAGGATTGAACTCTGTATTGATCCCTGCAGTACACCGTTAGCTATAGGCCTCCAACTAGACTTTGCACCACTGATCACAACCTTCTGCCAATTTATTTTGATCTAAAGCTCATTTCATTAGCAGAGGGTACTTTTATGTGCTAATTCTACCTGTTAGAAAAGAGAAGGAACAGAGCTAATATTTGCAACATGAAGAAACAAAAATCTTAGAAAGTAACTTAAAAATAAGAAAATACTTGCTCTCTCAAAAATTAAAAGGAAATAAAAATGATAAATACTACAAAGGAGCAATGAAACACTTTCATAAATTATTTTAACATGTCAACATATGGAAACACTGAAAAAAACCTTGAAGGATATGTTTTATTCTACCTTAATGCCTTCTTCATCATTGACTCTCCGAATCATTTTCACACACATCTCTGTAATTTTGGGAAAGGTTGGTTGTTCAATGCAGATGTCCCTAAGTATCTTTATGACTCTTTTTCTGACACTGATACCAGTATCCTGTGAGGAGAAAAATATTACACTCTTGAAAACAATGCAAATATACAAATATATTCATTTATTTATTATATGAATTAATAATTGAAGATCACCCAATCTGACTTGCTAAATGTATTTTAAAAAGACAGTCAAATATTCTAGAGTTGAATGAATGATCCACATAACTGGTCCCATATTATTTGCAAGGATTCTACAGTCCTGACCAGAGTCCCATGAATGCTGTTAATGTTTTCTCCATTTATACCCTCTCATTTAAGAGTTCAGGATGGTGTAAATGTGTAATTCCACTGCTTAATTCAAAGCTAGGATGGGAAAACATTTTAACTGCTCAGCTGGAATACACAAGGCCCTTTGTAGATCTAAGTCATAATCCTTCAAGCCTTTGTACAAAGTTTATGGATATGATGTGCTGCAAATCTTTTCCATTTTCTTAGGCTTAGTCTAGGTAAACAAGGAGCTTCATTTCACATTATTTTATACAAAATCTGTTGAATCTGAATGTTAGGATGAGTATTTTTAAGCATTCTTATATCTATGAAGCTATCTATTTTTACATCCCTCYACAAAGATGTTTTATCATATAAATACAGCAAATCGACTAAAAACCTGAAGTAGATGCTATTGTAACAGTTAAATTCACACTGTTTATCTGAACATCCAGACATGAAACACTTGTACAAAACTTCTAAAAAGAAACCTTTTAAAGTGCCAAAACATAGAGTAGAAAACCAAAACATCTTCCCCACCCCCCTTTTGGATTACAAATAGCGATTTCAGATTACTGTGCTTTAGATCTTCCCTAGCTGCCCACACTAGTGCACTGCCTTCAGTGACCAGTGTCTCAAAAACTTCAGAGATGTGGGAAAATTCCTCATTTCACCTAACTTGTGCAGTAACGGAATCAAAAGGAATAAAATCATCAATATCATGGTTTTGCCTTTGTACAACTTCCTACGCTTATACCTTCTGAGGTTAACAGATCCTCACTGGAAACAAGCAATGCATTTTATGAGGTTGGTCTTATGAGCACTGTACTTCCAGTTAAAACAATAAAAACTAATTTACTCTCAGGGTCAGAACATCATTCTGCATTATTAAAAATACAAATTCTGTGGAAAACAAGTTTTCCAATGTCATGTACTTTATGAAAAATATCGCAAGACACCGTACCAATATTCTTTCAATCAGCATGTCATAATACTGCTCAGCAAGCTGAGGACGACAGAGCACAAACCGGCCAAGTAGCTCCACCGCTGCTTCTCGTACACTAGTGGAGTTATCCATTAACCGTCCATGAACGCCTCGTTGCATATCCAGCTAAAAAGAGTGAATAAAACACAAATCCAAAATAAGTAATAAAGAATTCTTTTAAGCATTACAGAAAAATAGATGCGCATGAGAGAGATTTCCTTTTTTTTACCCTGGCTAGAATACTGGGGTCTACAGCAACAACCTCAGACAAACACTTCATGGCTTTTGTTCGAACAGCAATTGCATTTTCACCAAGTACACGCAGAATCTAATAAGARAAAAAAAAACAACATTTCAAGTGCTTTGGGAAGGTAGTAAACAACGTTTAACAGTCAAAAATGCAGTGGAGTAACATGAAACATATTAAACTAAAATAAAAAATCTGATTATCAAAAACTGAGTATATCTTCTCAGACAGTAAAAAGGTACATGCAAGTGATGTTCAATGGCACTGACAACCAAGCATGAATATTCGCTACAATTTTCTGTATCTAAGGTTGGTCAAAACAGAATCTATATAGGGTCCGTATTTTCATTTCAAGACCCCTAATTTTAAACTCAGTTTTGCTATTCACTTGTGGCTTTCACCATAGCTCTTTTCAACAGAAGAGATGGATTTGGGCACTATAACTAGGAGTAGCTCTCTACGGAGATCAATACAAGTAATGCAACATAAATCACTACTCAAGCTCAAATATGTCTCCATGCCAATGTTAGTATTCTTCTCACAGAAAAAGGGAAAAAAGCACTTTGGTCAAGCAACAGCTTCCAAAGTGACAGCACCATGTGCTGCAAACAAATTACCATGTTGGTTTATATTTTCAAAATTCAGAATATAAATAAGCATACACATGAGACATTAAGATACATTTCATGAGTTAATATTACCAAATGAGCATGCATCTTACAAAAACCTGAAAAGATTTCAGCATTTTTAATTATTCTTTTACTACGTACATCTAATACAATGATTTTTTGTCATACACATATATGCACAAATAAAATAACGTATATATAATATGGCACGTGTGAAACACATGCAAGAAAGAAAAATAAGCACTTATGTCATCAATACAGAACATGAAAGCATGTGGTGTTATTATGGCCTGTTAAATACCTGTGCTCAACAACGAACAGATATTTCACACTACCCCATAAGTGTTTGGAATGAGAAACCAACTGTGTTTCACTGTACTAAGACTTCTGGCACAGTTTACCTGTGTCAAATAAATATCGAAGCTCTGGGCAAACGGCCTCATAGAGGCCAAGTAGCGAACAATCAAGCATGCATCTTCATAGTCCACAGTATCAGAATTCATCCTGTAACAAATTCATTGTGTTAATTAGGACATGTTTTATAAAAAAATAATTTTTAAAAATTAAATATATAGTTAATAAAGAAATCGGCTTTACTGAAACATACTTTAATGTACTGAATTGAGATGGAGCAGTTTTAATGATGCTGCGAAGAAATTTTTTGCGACTTTCTGCTCTATGCATGATTTGTCCTGTAGTCTCAACATCTTTTGCATGGTGAGTTCCTTCAGACGAATCCTCATCCTTTTGAGACTTAATTGCTTTCTCTGTCTCCATGGTTGTATCACGGAACCACTGAGCTATATAAAACTTCCGAGAAAACTGGAGAATTACAGCAGGATGCACACACACAAAAAAAAAAGGGGGATGAAAAAGAGGGAGATTAACAGATTTATAAGAGATTACGCTAGTCTAACACATCAACCATATATTGAAAAATACAATCAACAGCTTACTTCAYGTGACAAAATAACTGAAGCACTAATAAGCATGACCCAAAATCGTTTTATTCAGTAGCCATACTATCCACATTATTTTTATATAAATTTAACATCAGAAAACTGAAATTTACCACTAATGAAGCATCAGTTTCTGTGTTCTCATCTAGATAATCTAACAAAGCCTTTTGCAGCTGTTGGATTTCATCTTCTCCTCCTGAAACCTGTGAGGGGTAGCAAAGCCAGATATAAAATACAGTATTGCACAGTGGTAAATAAAATCTGAAAATTCACATGCTCACGTATAAAAGTACATTGAAAAATACATCTGAACATGTCTACCAAGGGATCTTCTTATTTTCTTGCCTTTTGAACAAAGTGAAACTCAGCAGTCAAGTATATGTTTCTGAGCAGTTATCTGTTATTTTATAAATTGTTCATAAGCAACACATTGTCTACCATTATTGGTGGTACTGCATTAAATATATCATCCAAGTAAGTCAACATTTTCAAAAGAACATGTATGACCTGATTATTTTCTCAACACATTATGTACTGTAGAGAGCCCAAAATCATACATTACTCAATTGCTGCTACCCTTGCAGACATAGAGRTATTTTGAAGACAGCTTCAGCAGAAACACAAATGCGCGTTCTCTGAAGAAAGAGTTGTATGCGATTCTCGTAAAGAAACAATGACTAATACCAGTTACATCTCACAAAGATTAACCTTAAAGTTAACCTTAAAGGCACAATAGTTAAATCTCGAAAGTCTGCATATGACTGCCATAAGCTCAATTACAATTTTTCCATACTTATTTCCTTCCATGTTGCAATGACAAATACACATAAATTCATATGTATTTTTAAGGTCTCTTAAGACAGCCTCCAACTGTGGCTCCATTATTTCCTCTATATTGTCACAACAAAACTCATTTCACCAGTCTAATTAACCACTTAATAAAAAACAAACAAAAACCCCCATATCTTTAAGGCTGCAGTAATATTTTAATTATTTTTTAATGGATATATCTCAATCCTGCCGTTCAACTACTAACTAGCACAGGATCTCTCACACACCTGTTTGAGGATTCTGGCTATAGACCCTTGATCCATTTTGCTAGTGACTGCATCTTTCCTCAGTCTTGCAGCTACAGTTCCAAGATAGTCAAGTGATGCAACTCTTAAAGCCATTTCTGTAGATTTGTTACTGAACTGGTGAACCTAAGGAAAGTAGAACAAAATGCTTAAAAATTACATATTTATGCATTTGAGATTCTTCTCACAAGACACTGCATGACTTTACTAAAAATTCCAACTAACTTCATGCTGCATAAAATTGTCACTTATTATTACACCACAGATATGCTCCTTACTTTGCTTTTTTTAAGCACACATTTGTTGCACCTCTCTCTATAAATACACCCTTCTGAGTTTTTAAAAATATGTATTTTCATAAAACAAACTGGACATCTAGTACAGTCGATAAACTTTACAATAGTATAGATCTTAAACAGCAAAATGCATCTTACACATTATTTACACAACCATAATTAATGCTATATTATGTAATGTAAAACATYTGTTTCCCAAGAAATTACTCAAATTACTGTACTAGCTAAATCTTAATACCAAGGAATAGCACATGAAAAACACATGCCAACAAAAATGTTTACATTCCGTTAAATGCCACATTCCTTAAGCAAACATACTATTATCAGGAGAAAACCCAAATACGTACTTAACTGTTCTCAGGTTTTGTGCTAAATATCTTCTCTGGATTATTCATTTAAGATGAGTAAATATAGCTCTTAAGCTGTTTTGATCCCAAGAATATATGAACTTATTAGATGGCACTTTTTAGTGGAGGAAAGGGGATAAATCACAGACTAGAAGTGGTCTTCCATGAGAAACAGTCCCCTTTCCCATGATATCAGCCTAATCATGTTGATTATCCATATTGTGTTCCAGCCTAAAATTTATTATCTACGCGTTATGTGACAGTGACATACATAAGAAAATCCTTAAGTGCTGCGCTTGTCAGTCATCAGAAAGCATTCTTGTAATAGTTTGAGTTGAAATAATCAAGTCTTCATTGTAATGAGGAATAGACAACTTATAATACTTAAAAACAAGAGTCTCTTACCAACAACCTTCCTAATAAGCTAAGTAGCAACTCTGCAGCAGGCCACTCTGGTTTATTGACTGTAGAAAGAAGATCTTGAATAAAGTTCTCAAACAATGGCCTATAATCTTCTTCCCCTTGTTTACTACCACACCTGTTTWAAAGAATATACATTTTGTAAGCATTTTTGAGCCATTTAAACTTTTTTTCTGATATAAACAAGAGAAGCCTTATGCTTAACCAGACAATGAGTTTTACAAAATTATAAGAAAAGCTTTGATATATTGAAATATTTGCATAAAAAGACATTTTATTCAGTTAAGGATGAAGTAGTTAAATATTCAGCACAGCAAAGTTGCACTGCAAGAGATGCTGCTAATCCAAGAGAGTGGGCTTTTGTTCCTGAGATTTTATTTGTTGTTTTTAGTTTAAGTCTGAATGAAGAGGATTGACAAGCTAGGCAAAGTTTTAAAGTTCAAGCTGGAATAGTGTATTTAGGAGATATTGTGCCTACACTTCTAAGGCCTGGTATGACCTATCTCATTTTGATAAAATATATTGGTATCTATGCTCCACAAAGGTTAAAATCAGAATGTAAAATCAGAAAATAACACACAGTCCTGCTAGTGTCTCATTGACATGTGACAACCCTAATTTCTTTAATGATACCTGAAGGATGCAGAAAAGTTCAGGTGCTAGTAAACAGCATTTTGGCTTAGCAGTGGAAATCATGAAATCAACAGGACTTGGCAGAAATTCCTGTATGAATGCTTAGTTAGTTTATTCAGCCATACCATAAAAAGACTTTTTTCTGTTGCCCTATTGATATCCCAGCTTTTTTTTTCCTTATTTTTTTTCTTAGTCATTCTGATGAATGACTATAGTAGGACATTTCACCTCTTAAATATTTAATCAGACTTCCCTTTCACCCTTTAGATGAATAACAGATACCTGATAAAAGGATCCTACATAAACTATAGACAGACTCTTAAACGTATAAAGAACTCTGCCAAATTTCTCTTCCATAGAAAGCTTTGTCCAAACAGGTAGTTCTCTTAGGGATCTATAAAGTGTATAGTTACAAATACCTGTACTAGTAGGTATGCATCATTGTGAAGTGATTAGTTTTGTCTGAAGCTGTGACAGACTTTCTTCAGTTTGCTTTGTCACTATTATATAGATACATAGATATACACATATATATACATACATACATATACACACGCACACATATATATGTATATAAAATACATAACAATACTTACTTCTTAAGGAAAATAGAAAGGAAGTTTTGTGCTGTTCTCATGGCTGTTTCATATGAGTTAGTAATAAGCACATCTTGATCCACCTAAAAATAACAAGATTGATTTTTCTATGTATGTTAAAATGTTAGACATCTGATTTCCTTATCTTCATTTTCTGTGYATCAAAAATTATGACAGACATCCAAATACATCACTTGGTTACTACAGCACCATCATAAAACATTATACCCACAAACACACAAAAGTCATTCTTGTACAAAAAAAAATATGGCTATTTAAAAGTAGCTTTCTTACTTTTTTATTTGATTCCTCCTCTGCATTAGAATCTTTTTCTGCTGATGGTAAGTGCACAACACACTGAATAAGCTGCAGAACCAGTGCTGTTACCATCTGAATATACATAGGCTCTCCATCAGTGTCACTGCTATTTAACCTGTTAATATAAATAGGTAATATTAATGCTAAAAAAATTTCTAAAAGATTTTTGTCCTAAATAATATCTTTTTAAAATTATTATTATTTAGTCATTTGCTTCTTCCTTGTGCAGTGAAAGATTCAGTCTGACAAAAATAGTATTATTCTCAGGCAGGAAAAGATGAACTGAAACAGTCCACCAAAGGCTACCTGAATCTCTGTGAAACTCAGCAGCTTGAAGTCTATAGTAATATTTAATACATTAAACATCTATAYGCTAAGGCACTTACTAGTAGGTTTATTATGTATAACGCCTTATCAATTTTCTACACAGTAGAAAAAAATATACTGAACAGATCCATAATAACTTATTACTTATGTATTACTTAACGTGTGGAATRTGCAGGACTTTTAAGCAAGAGAAAATAGGGATCATGACAGACTTCTACAAGAGTTATAGCTAAGATAATATTTCATGTGTAGAAGGCTATAAACTTCAGCATGCAAGAGYATCTTTAAATAAGTGAGACCAGTATGAATACACTGCACCTTACATTTCTCCCCTTCCAAGCAATGTAATGTGACAGACGGTACTGTGTTCATCTGTTTATTCAAATGCTGACACCACCTAATTCAGTTAACAGTATGAAAAGGTAATAATCTCTGACATCACTCTCACAAATTATCAAAATAGTGATTGCACACGAAATGTGTACCAACAATTCTTTATGAAGTTATTTTTCACTACTCCTGGATAGGAAATCTTTTCATAACAATTTTTCTCTAAGTTATAGCCTTCATTATGGTAGGGATATATCCTGTAACAGATGGGAGCTAGGATTCTATAGCTAAATAGTAGAGTCATTGTGGCCTTGAGCTGATGACTTCCTTCTGGTATAGGTCTTGATTCTAAGAGGGTACCTACCAACTACGCTCCTATGACTACCACCTTCCTATTTGTTAGATGCCTCTGATGCCTATAACCAAAACAATAGGAAATACAAAGCAGAACCACTCACATTAACATTAGGGCAGCTTAATTCAACTCAGTGTCTTAGTGCATGTGCATTTTTTCYGTGGATATTTCCTGTTCATCCATCCTGAATGGGACAGACTTTTTTAATGACAATTTGTCTGTCTCCAGTGGAAAGATGTATATAGGCAACGAACTAAATCAACTTCAACAAGAAGAAATTCTTTGGAATAATTTCAAGTGTTTAGCTAAGTAAATTTAATAGTTTCTAAATGAAACTAATCCAAGGGGGCATTAGCTTGATTCCTTGGCAAGAGTGCTTGGAGAATGCCTTCAAAGAAATTCTGCAGAATTTTCATATAAGGGTTTAGCAATGAAAAAATGATTTAACCCCATTTAATCAGATTCAAAGAATTTTCCAATTTGAAAAAACTCTGAATGCACACTAACATTACACTCATTTACATTCTTAGTGAGAAAATTAATAACTTATTTCAGTTGTTTTTGTAACTATACATAAATATGACTGTATAAGAAACAGTGATTACTACAAATCAGATAGAAATGCACTTGCCAGACAATTCTGCTCTCGTTGTGGAGGTTTTGAAACATCAGCCTCTAAAAAACTGCTGTGAAGATGCAAATCTTATAAGAAGTTAATGCTGATACCTAAAGTCCCATATGTACAAAACTGTAAACGCTATCAAATTAGCAATCTACRTCAGTAATTACCTAAAGTTTCTCAAACTCCTCTTGCTAGTTGGTAGTCTTGCCAGGGAAGTGAAAATTTCTTCCAGTATTAACTGCCTGTGTTTTTCATACCTGGAGAAGACCTATTTAACAGTCACAGAATTGTTAAATATTATTTATTGTTAAACACAACAGAATATTGTTTTTATATTTATCATCAAAATTATATATATTTACATGCACTTAACATGGCATTTAAAAATTGTATTTATTATATCTCATTTTGAATGCATTACTTGTTTTCTATATAAAAATGCATAAAAATTGTTTTTCAAATACGTTTTATTTCAAATCTTCAAATAACCCAATTTCTATCTAAAATGCTACATATTTCTAAAGACGTCACTGATAGAATAAACTTATTCCTTATTCCATTGCATATATTCAAATCATGGCAAAGGAAATAAGGAAAACTACACTGTTAAGATATTCAAGATGAGAAAGCACAAATGAGAGCAAGGGGATTGTGCTTACATTTTAAATCACATAAACAAGGAACTAACTAAATTTTGGTTAAGTAGACTATTTGTTACTATAAAGTACTCTGCAAATCATAGCAGCTAAGGTACATTTAAAACTTCTGAGCAAACCAGCAAAAAACAGCCTACGTAAATGCCCTAAAATCTCTCAGAAGTACATGAACATTAAACACAGGAACATGAAATCTCAAAAAAAAAAAAAAAAAAACACTTACTGCAGTCACTAATTTGATGGCACATAACTGTAGTTCACTAACATTTTCTACAAAGAACGGTGTTATTCCCATGGATGATACCTATCAACAGCAAGAAATTATGCTAAGTATATTTGTCTAACAAACTGCTATTTATGCAGTTTAACAAGTGGATTATACATTCAGCAGATAAGGTATGTCCTGTCACAATATGTACTACTTCATATTATTTGCAAATAAAGTTATTAGAGCATATTTGAAAACAATCATGTTAAACTTAAGTGTTCAACAAAGCCAGATTCGAACATTAAATGCGCTTCTTCAGATAATACATTGTACAACATAAATTAGCTTAATGTTAATCACTGAAACAGTTTCTTCTAATTTCATATGTCATATCATTGAGGCAATCATGCTTTAAAATCCCTCTGTGAAAAGGAAAAAACACCCCCCCAACTTTCTTCATAGCATTTCTTCTGTTAAAACCTACCTGAAGAATAGTAGTATCAGTAAGAAGCTGTATCTCTAGCAACTCTGACAGACTGCTGACAATGTCACAAACTTTGTTATACAACATCACTATAACTCTTTGCTTGTGGGTGGAACACTTGGCACGTTTTGCTTTTGARCTTAAAACACCACCTAGGAAACCAAAAATTTTGTAATGTTTTAATTGCATCAAACATTAGAAAAGTGATTATTTTCTCAAAGAAGTCCCCCACACAACTGACTACAGCATTAAGAATACAGTTGCTACCAGAAGAAAAACTTTTTTTTCGCTTCTTCTTCTTCTTTTTTTTTTTTCTTTTTAACAGCTGGAAAACAAGAATTTCATATGACAGATTAATTTTTCATAGTTGTTTTCTGTATTCTGGATCCAAGATTTAGGCACTCACATTTGAAGGTTACATATTAGAATAAAAAGATCTTACCAAAACAAAAGACCAAAATCCAAAAAACAACTGCTCAAGGCTAAATAGTTTTCATTGAAATAAATTATTATATACACAGAGATTCTGACTATAAAATCACTTATTCACAGCTACAATATCTATGCATAGAAGTTGAACTTCAGAAAAACTTTTGTTCACTTTGGTTTAAACGGTTATACTGCTGTTACTGCAGTAAATCAAGACCCATGTACAAATGGATATTCAGAGGACACACTCCATCCGTTGTTATTTTACTCCACATTTTTCATCAGCCTTCAAAAATCACGAAAAGCATTAATTCAGTATGCTTAATGTAATGTGAAAGGACTGCCAGTATAAGATTTATATACAAAAAGAGTAGTGAAGTCRTATCACTTGTATTAGCATAGGACAGATCTATTAATGTACATTTTTTGATGCGCAAAGTTGGTTTTGTTTTTAAATGTSTTAACATACTAACCACCATGAGGATCCACTCTATACACAGGGTCGTACTGAGGGTAGAGAGTGTTCTGCAAATGAAATTTTGTGTACTGAATAACTCGCTCTATTACATCCTCTATATACACAGCTTTGGGCATGTTTGGTGAAGTCATAATATTGATAGCTGTAAGACAAGCATCGGCAGACTTTGTCACTCTCTCCATAATAAGGTCTCTCCATAACCTCTCCTCATCCTCAGTGTCGTTGTTCTGTAACAGGCAAGAAAAATAAGGCGGTGTGAGCAAGAAGCCACATGTTTATCTTTCTGCCAAATAAAATGTGACAGTATTTTGTTTTTAACATTTGTACATACAAGCACATATGAGACGTTCTATCGTCCTTATGATCAGAAAGCAGTTTGTTCTCTCAGTTAACTAATATGTTTTTACCAGCGACATGTTTGAGTAACATCCTCTCTAAAATACAAGTCCTTAATACCTCGCTGTATTCTTCCAGTAAAACAGAAAGGAGCTTTTTGTACATCACGAACAAGCACTACAAAGAAAGATTTCTGCTTTCTTTAAGGCTGATGTACTTTGAGCAAAATCTCAACTCGTTCACCTGATGTTTTCATCTTCTAGTGGCTAACACACAGTGCTTGCTGCTCTGATCAGTCTAATTTTTGCCACTAGAGGGAACTCTTACACAAAAAGACTGCTACAAGTCTATAAAACTGGTGAAAACAGTACTTTCTCCACTTTGCAGATGCACTGAAAACTGATCTGGTATCARTATGTTTAAGATTTCTTATAAAATATGTCCATTTAGATTTAGTGCTGGGTACACCTTCTATTTATTTCTGTGTCTGCACGAGTTATAAACAAACATGAGGTTAATTATGGCCACCCAGTACTACTGAAATATAGCTAATACTATTAACAGTGAAACCAGGAAGAACTTCTAATAATCTCTCTGGTACAAATATAGCCATACTAATAGCCTACAGAGAAAAAGAAAGGATTGGGGAACACTATTTTCTAACTACATTTTCTTTTTCCCTTTTGGATAAAAGAATCTAAAAATACCACAGTTTATTATATAAAATAGATATATTTGAAATATTAGCAGAAACCTGTATGTCAGAAGAAAATCCCTGTAAATTTCCTGGGTAAAACAGTTTTAAACCATTTATTCTTGAAAGGGRCTTTAAAAACAAACAAACAAACAAACAAAGTTTTAAAGTTCTTCTATTTTTCTGTTCATTAATATTAGGAATAAAAGAACCTGCAGTCCATTCTGCCTTTGAATAATACCCTGACATGAAGGTAGGATATCTTCACTGMACTTTAAATATCCTTTATAAAAGGACATAAGGCTCACTCTTTACCAGAGGCTTTCTTTGCCATAAAGATTTCAATTAATGTTCAGAAGGTCTTAAGAAAAATTTAAGATTTGTTTGACCAATGATTGCTCACTGTTTAATTGAAGTTTTGTCTGTGAATCATTTGATAATTTCATTCTCTCTCAAGCTTTTACTACAGAAAACTAAAAGGAGGAAAATACTTAGAAAGCATCTGCATGAAGTCTCAATCATACCGAAACCAGCAGCTTTTTTCACTTATTTTTCACATTGTCAAARACATTCAGAACTATACTCTAGAACTTCAAAGAGAACAAAACAGTTAGATGAAAATACTCTAGTACAAATAACGTGTCTATTGTTCTCATTTTCAAGTTCAAATGCTTCTTTCCCAAAATTCTTAACTATTCCCTGCTTCTGCAGACCAATAGTAAGCTTTTTGGCTAAAACTCTGGCTAGAACATTAGGTTGACTAATAAATACCACTTGATAAATAAATAAATAGCAAATAAATACCATTATTTCCATTTCATAAAAACTCCAAAATCCAGGGTAGTTTTAAGTGTATCAGGGGAAAAAAAAAATCACTAAAATATTAAATTTGTTAGTTTTGTTTATGTTGATATGTCTAACTTTGAAGTGTAAGAGCAGACTCAAACATAGTGTCTCTGCCATTCTGACACTATAGGGAAGAATGTGCTCTATACAAAAGTCATGCTTTCTTCTACTGTGTAASGAAAGTTTTATGAACATGTATGATGATATTGTCCCCAATATATCTGCTTGTTAGCTGTACTAGAGTAAAATATATTTATTATAGGAAGAGTATGAATCAGTCTTTATCTCAAGTACTAAAATTTGACAATCTGAATCACATGTCTGTTAATCAGAAATTCCTTACACACACACACACACACACACACACACACACACACTCCCTACCTGAAACTAAATGAGATTGGAAGTGAAGAAAACCCTACACTAAACAATGATGTGAAATGATGCAATTTGAAACTCACATGGTTAAGTAACGTAGAAAGCTTTGATCCGTCTTGAATATTCTTCTCCAAAATACTCAGGACCTTTACCGTTTTGTCTGTTGACAGCTAAAACAAGAAAACAAAACACATCAAACAGCAGTAGGAACATAAAGGCTTGCAATTTTTTTAAGATGATTTGCATAAACGGAAAATAGAATATGTTATGTAAGTCTGGCAATAAATGTAAATTGTACACACTTTGAAATAAGGACTGGATCTTGGGTTGCCTAGTTTCTAACAGATCAATGACTGAAAATTCTGATAATGTAATTAAACTAGTGAAATATGTTCTACAATCAAATTCTATTTCCAACTACTAAAATCCACAGAAATAGATTTAAAACTGCCTATCTCCCAATAGCGTATATTTACACACTCTTGATCCTAGAAACTCGAATTTTGAAAGCTAAGTATCAATCACAAGTTCTATTTGGCTCTATAGAGTTCCATTAGAAAAAAAAATACAAGTTTTACAGAGAAGCAGAATTGAAAATCCGTAACATTTTAGTACTAACATATGGGAAATTTATTCTTAATAATAGCATTAACTTTGAAAATGTAGCATGTTGATAAAAGTAGTTTGAGTTCACCTACAGATTTAACAGTAAGTAATTACTAGACTACGCTAAAGAAYCAGCTTCACTCAGGCAGATACCATTGGTGCTCACCTCTCGAAGCAACAATATTCTGATTTTTATATTATATTTACACACACACACACAAGGATGAACAGGTGTATAAAACAGATGTACAGGAAACAAAAGTAAAGGCCTAGAACTACAAGGAAGGCTGAAAACACGCTACAAGGAAGGTTGAGAGGTTGAAAGAAAAGCTAGGAAGAGTTTCTAAATCTTGGATTAAATAAATTATTCAAAGTCTTGCACAATAAACGGCTTCATGGGCACTTCACAGAAATAGTAAGTGGGCATGGAAAGGCATAATATAGGACTGCCCAAAGAGTTCTAGAAAGATAAAGAGAGCAAGCATATTGTTTCTAGAGATGTGACACCAACAGTCTGCAATAACAGAGAAATTCCCTTGATCTGAAGTCTGTAAAAGTATGACAAAGAAATATGCAGCCAATAGAAAAATTATTCTTACTATCAAATGGAGCCACAAACCTGTTCAGTTTGAAAGGCAGTTTTGGGGAGAGGGAGGAAGTGGGCAATTCAGTGAGATGCTGAATGGATGTCTTACATCACAACACTAATGGCATATATTGCAAAGAATGAGTTTGTTTTTTGACTTTGCCAACATCTTCCATTTTACTCAACACTGAAGAGTGCTCACTGTAAGGAGTAAATCTGAGMCTATAGGTTGGTGTGCTTTTGTGGAAATTATTATTTGAATATTTTACTGCTCAGGCATGTGAGATACGGCAGAGAACTCAGGTGCCTTAATAGGTTACGCATATCTTAATACATATCTATGTCATTGCAAAGCCAGGTATCCCCTACTGTGATATATGGTTCACTGACACTGCACTGACACAGAAAAGGAGCATTCAAAAAATATCTCAGCTTCAGAGACAGTAGTAAGCACATACATATCTGAAGAAGGTGGAATGTTATTTACAGTATTGGTCACAAACACCTGAACATCTGAACAGACTGGAATGTTACTACAAGGGACAAATGCTTTCTGTATGTTAAACAAAATTAAAAATTCAAAAAGAGTTAACTGCTATGAAGATGTACCTTGTCCATAATGCCCATTGCCTTAATTTTTGCAGATTCACTACCCAACTCACTAAGCTGATGTTTTCCCAGTAGCAACTCCTGTGGAATCTCATCATCATCACCTTTAAAAAATTAAAAGAAAAACAAAATTAACAATCACATTTTAATAAGGCATCAAAAAAAAGTAGTGTTTCATAGCCAATATGAAAAAGTCAGTTGAAGAAAACCTACTGAAGAACTGATTTTCCAAACAGCTAACATCTAATAGTTCCATTTAGTGAAGACTGACGATGATGACTTTTGGTTGTGTTAAAGTGGATAAGGAGTATACTGAGATTTAGTGGTTCAGCCATGAGCACGCAAGTACTTTGATGCTTGAGTTGAATAACCGTGCTCTATTAGCAGCAGATGCAAAATTATGTGTGTTCCAGATACTACTGGCAAAAGAACCACCTTATGTTAGTGCTRTTTGCAAAGATACGTATATGAGAAGATAACGCTCTAATGACATTCCAAGAGGTATCCTTTCTGCCTAGGCAGAAAATTATCTTTTTCTGACTTATGTCCCATTTGGATTTTGCAGGAAAAGGGATTTTCTTCTTGCAGCAGCAAGTGAAACTGAAGGATAAAGAAACCTACTCAAGATGGAAACCAAATAGGTATAAACACTGCATACCCTAGTATGTACCACAAGCAATTAAATCACGAAGAAGGAATGCTGAAAATAATGAGATTTTTTGTTGTTGTTGTTTCTTGAGCTTCTAACTGGGGGAAGCATTTTGAAAAATTCTGACATATTACCAAAAGCAGTAAAATCCATGTCTTCCAAATTTTCCAAAATATTCTCTATTGAAGCAGTAAACCTTTTGAAAGTCGAAGAATCCATCATTTCTGGTGAAAAAAAAGAAATGTATATATAATTACTTTATATATAGAACWGAAAATACAAACTAAAGAAAGAAAATAAATTTCAAAAGATTACCTTCAGGTGTTAGTTTAGGTTCATAAGCTTTCCTCTTCTTTTGTTTTTCTTTTTTCTTCATTTTTCTAGCCACTAATTAAGATAATAAAAAGAGTGAAAAAATAATACTTTCTAAAAATTAATAAAAAATTATTTACATTTCTTATGCTTATATTAAATAATGCATGCAAAGATGTTTATTTTAAAATGCTCAGTGTATACTTTAATAATGCAGTAGTAATATGGAGTAAAATAAACTTTTATAATGATGAGTTACCCTCACTGAGGCTAGGAGGAGGAGAATAATCATCCATGTCAGAGTCATCAGGACTGCGATTACGGTAGCGGCCACTCCCAGAAGTCCTCCTTCCTTCATGATAATGGCCACTTCTCCTATGATCACCAGAACTTCTTCTGTCATGTTCTTCATACGCCCAAGCTGCATCTCTGTCCTTTTTATGTCTTTTCCGAGAAGCTAGAAATGGAGGGCATTTCCATTATAAATACAAAATTTACACTTCTAATAGCACAAAATCATGCATTTACAAGTTAAAGCAAAATGCTACTGTACAAATATTCTCTGAAACAAGTGAATACACTACAATTATAATATAAAATTATGTTGTGGTGTTACTCTAATGATTCATTTTGAATAACATAAAACTCCCTGAAACTGGCAAAAAAAAAAAAAAATCAAAGTATCAATTTAATAAGCATCTGTCCTTTTAAACAAAGTAAGGGAAGTAGAACAGATCGAAATAATTTTCATCTTTTCCTTTCTTGAGAGGACACTGAGATAATTTCTTCAATTATCTAAATTGTGGCTATACTAAGTGCCTAAGGTCCAGTTCAATGATTGTTTTACCCATCCAACACAGCAAGTTCCAATGACACTTGATAATATCATTACTTAAGGATACTCTATTTTGTCAAGATACCTACAATTTTGCCTTGATACATACTGTACAAAATTCAGCATAAAGGGAGAAAGTTGGAGCCTCAACTTCTTGGCTAGTGAATATGTACCACAGAAGGTAATTACAATCCGTTTTCAATCAGGACCAGTGAACCCAGCAGAACCGAACGCTGAAGAAAACTGGACAAACGGTGTAGAGTGAAACAGAGCTTTGATGAAAATAAAATATCTGGGGGATTGGGAGGAAGTCTTTCTTATTTTCAAAGGCAGTCTTGTGCACTTTGAAGAGGAGAGGTTGCTAAGATTTGATATAAATCAGGTATCGAGGAGGAGATATTGTTTCATCCATGAAATGAGCCAATTCTCCATTATCTAATGTAACACAATAACTGGGCTAACAAATAAAATATCTAATACAAAACATGCTGCAAAGATCAAAATGCCTCCAAAACATTAAGTTTTAGGCTAGCAGATTTTACTATTCTTGTGAACCTGCTGATAACTGTGTGTCTCTCTATCCCACTCTCCTCAAGTTTAGAGGCATACGATCGCATATAGGGTTGTTTCTGAGCAAACTGGCTCCAAGCATTTATATAGAATTACGATAAAACTGACAAATCCTTTCTAAAACCCCAGTTTACTGAGAAGCATAAGAAAGAGGAAATTATATGTACTAGGATATAGACAGTAGTCAGCTTAGGCTCAAATTAAAGCATTTGTATCGCTCAAAATAAAAAATTTTGAACCTGAAGTTCTGCACTCTAAGGGTCCCCACTTCTGAAAACATAGTACAATATTTCTGCAGAGGTGGCCTAAGTCCTTTAAGCTAATAACTTAGTTCAGGTTTCGAGCTGCATTGCTCCTGGCCTGAACTTGCTTCTGAGACAGTGAACTCAGGTTCTCCAACTACGATGCCTGAGCTACTAACACAATCATTTCTCAAATGGTTCCTCGCACATCTCTTACTCATAGGGTAACTAATTCCCCAAGTATGTTACTGCATGTGATTGAGAGTTAACAGTGTTTGAAAAAAATGAAAGGTCATCCAGGATACCTGAAGCATGAGAGCTACTGGATAAGAAAGTATTTTATGGGAGAGGACTAGATATATCTTATTTTTTTACATCCATGAAATTCAATAGTTTCTGGAGCTAGATTAATCCCATATTTTAAGTGCCGAATTTCAGTTCATTTTGAGATTGACTTACCTAAAACTAGACAGGTGAAAGATATCCTATAGGAGATATTCCATAAGCAGCAGTGCCAAACTTTTAGTCCAATTGAGCGTTTATGGAGTTTTTTTTTTTTTTCCTTTGAACATCAATTTTCAAAGGACAATTTCCAATGCATAGTAGTCCACACACTAAACTTGCTATTCTGAAAATTCTACTCCAGGGCACTGTGCATTCCAGTGTCTTCTCCATCGAAATACAGATGACTTGTTTCAGATTCTGATACTGGAAGTAACTTAACACTTTCGCTTAATAACCTATATCTTACCTAGTCTAAAGAATGAGTAATTAAATTGTAGAATATTTTTGCTCCCCAAAACAATTCTAAAAACCATCATTACTCCATTCCCTCAATGATTTCCAGGCCAGATTTATTCAGTTTAGAAACTTATATAAGTTTTCTCTGGTTTCCTCAAGATCAAATTGGGATCTGAAAACTCTAAGATTACAAAGGGTCTCCATAGTTTACAAATYATCAATAACAATTTAAGTTCTCCAGGACAAATTCTGACCCCAGCGACAGCTCCAAAAGAAAGGAAACTTCCAATATTACTTTGCAGTGGAAACTTAAACTGACCATTTTGTCAAAGCTGCATAACTAAACAGAATGTGTTATAGCCGTGTTGGCTCTATAAGGCAAATAAGGTGGACACAGGAACAGCTATTAAGAATCTGATCATTGCTCTACTAAGTCGATTATTCTGAAGTAGTTAAAATTCACTACAAACAATTTTTAATAATGTTTCAAAAATTATTAATTTCACATAAAAGGACTCTCCAGAATAAAAAAAAAATACCCAATTTCCTTCTGAATTCTGCCATACATTTATGCAATAACTTATTTAGCATTTATGGTATGAAATGGATTTCCTTTCACTAATTTTGAATTTCCCATCATTTAATTTTATGGACTGACCCTTCTTCATGAGTTGCTCAAAGAAATCTATCTTCTACAACAATCACTTTTTACATGCTTACTGAAGTATAGCTTCAGTCATACAAGAGAATTTTGAAATACATGTAACAGTACAAGTCTATTCAGTGTCTATGACACAAATCTTCCATGGTCATTTTGGCTCTTGTTTTCAGTTCAGTTCTAGGGTATCCTTTGAGAGATACTATAATCTCCTTTTTAAAGCAGATGTTCTCACTGAGTTGCTCAGAATCATGTTCAGATCTCTTGAGTTGCCATAATGAATCTAGAGTCCCTTAAAGCATAAAAGTACTGTCAAAGTTTTCTTTAATTTACATTACTTTGTATTTAAAAATTTCAGCAGCCACTGTTGCTGACAGCTAGATTAAGGTCTCTCTGAAATTTCTAACAATCCTCTCCATTCCTGATGAATTTAAATAATTTTGTTTYACTTGCCATTTCTTTAATTACCCATTCCAGATTATGAATATCATGATCAGCTGATGTTATAGGTAAACACAGATTTTAACAWACAATCCTGAATGAAGCAAACGACCATTAATGCCTTGCAATAATGAAGACTGGCAGAAAGGTACCCTGAGATCTCATACTCACGGCCAAAGCATCATCATTCTGGTTGTATTTTAAAAGAAAAGCAAACAAAAAGGGGATGCTCTTTTCTGCTTCTTTGACAAAGATCAGGGTGGTATCTCAGTTATAATTCTGTATGTTTATTGGTGTATAAGTGCTACATCTCCATAAGAAGAGAACTTGAAATATGTTAAAAATCAGGACAAAGAAATTTTTCTCTTTTGGAGCTTAAGACAGACTAAGGAGAAAAACTTCTTGCGTTTGATACAAGTTCAGTATAAACTTCACATAAACAAAGGCAAAAAAGAATCTAAATTAAAAAATAAAAAATCATTATGTGAGATGCCTCCTCAGGTTAACAGCAACAGGCACATCTCCTGTAGCATTGTRTAAGTAACACAGCTAAGGAGGTACTCATTGTGAACTGATTCACTCTATTTTAACAATATTTCTTTTCAGTGTTAAGTGAATTAACATGGATACAAACTAACTATATGCTTAGCAACAGGTAGGAAATCCCTTCCCTAACCTAGATGTATACAGCAATTATTTTTGACAAACATGCCCGTTATCTGATCACACAATGCAATTCTGAATACAAGCTTTCTCTCTTCTTTTGAAAACATTTAATTCAAGACCAGTATCATCAGCAAATGCTATTTTGAGAACCCATCAGAAGTAATTGCCAGTTTGTCCAGCAATACACCAGGGGAAGAGTAGAAGAAAGTGTTTTAAGAAACTTCTAGGCAGTAATATTCTCAATTTATCATAACACAGAAAATCAAGAGGGGTTGCTTTACTGTTCTTACCAATGAAACTAAGCTATGATTTTAAATGTATTTATTGAAATTTTTCTTTCCATAACTTTGCATAAAAATTTTCTGAGCTGCTTTACATGGTATTTTCTTTAATTTGATTGTTCAAAAATATTTCATAGCACAACTAAAAGAATCTAGACAGTGGCTTCCCATAAGGTAAGCAGAAAAGAAATTATAAACAGCTAGCAGCTTTTTCTCTTGAATGTGAACTGAAATTAAGTAATAAAAAGAAAGTTACTTGGCCAAGTAGTTGCTTRGACATCAAATTTAACATGTTTTTATATGATTTAGGCTAAACAACTTAAAAAAGAGAAAGAAAGAAAGAAAACTTTGGTAAGAGCAAAATATTAGCCTTYTTTAGCAGTAGGAATAGAATTATATACTACTTACATTCAAAAGCTTCTTCACTGTCATTGTCTTCATCAGAACTGATCTCAGCATACTTTGGTTTCTCATTAACTGTGCTACGTTTGCGCTTGTTCATTTTCACACGTTCACAAAGTGGCATGGTGGATTCAATTTCTGCCAGGAGCTCAGGAGGCAACTCCTTTAACACTGACTGATCTATGCTACCTATTAATGGAGAGCAAGAAGAGTACACGTGAACTTGAAGACAAAAATAAGGGCCCCAAACTACAGACCTCTCAGGAACTGCTTRCAGTACGTCCACTAACAATACCACAGTAAGATATATCTGGATGTATTTGACAGCCCTTTCTGAAGCTGTATATATCKGTCACACTGCATCTATAAACTAACGTAACAAACTGCACATTTATCTCCTTCAATAATATATCTCCTTCAATAAAAATTCTTTTTACCAGGTATATAAATAAAACAAATTCAAATCAGTGCACTTCCTTTGTAAAAAAGGCATCCTTGCTCCACTCTCACATTATTTAGTCTTAGTTTGGTTCCTTCTCTGTATCTGTTGACAGTTTTTTTTCCAGAAGTGTAGGTAAATCAGGCTTCACTGAGAATAAAGAGAACTATGATGAGGTATAAGCATATTCCTTAGCACACGTAGGACAGCGGTCTCCCCTTTACCAATAGGCAGAGGATATCTCTAGCAGAACCTCTGGGTTCTTATCCTTAMATACAAGCCAGCACTCTGACATCCCAACTCTACTCCAGATCGTTTCTTACCTAGTAATCCTTTTATAATAGAACCCAGATTTGTGCATAATTTTGTTACGCTGCAAAGTTGAAGGATTTTTGTTCAATACAGACAAACAACAAATTGGGACAACATCAGTTGTTTTTTTTCCCCCCAGAGAAGCATACAGTTRGACAACGCCTCACCCTTCTCATCACATTTTGGAAGTAATACTAGGCCTGTATAAAGTCACATTTCGTAATCATCTCCAAAATTCACTGTGAAGATTTTTCCAAGTGACATAAAAAAAAGCAAAATGTTTCAGCGTTTCTTTGGGTTTTCCTTTGATGTTTTATCTTTATTTACCAAAGAGCCTATTACACAGATTTGAACATTATCTGATTGAACTGTTAATCTTTTTCCAAAAAACAACACACACCTTTATCATAAGTGTCCCTCTCTCCTTCCCCAAGGTAAACTGTATCACTTATAGATAGAGGAGAAGTCATCCGCCAATTACTGTAGATAAAAAAATCTGACAACAAAAAAAACCCCACCCTGCAAGAAAACATCCTCTGAAGGGTTAGCCACTTTTTAATTGCTTTCACTATACCTATTCCACTAGTATTACTTCTAAAAATCCATTTGTATCTTTACATTAACCTACCATCTTCTTGTTCATATTTTTTAGCTAAACATCTTTAACTGAAATTAGAAGGKTCTTAATATTAGAAAGTACTTTAACAGCTATTTAGCAGCTTTACCAGCTACTATCATCAATGAAAATTAGAAAGTTTTAAAAGGTCATATATATTTCTTGTTTCCCATTTCTCTATACCTAAAAAAATTGCCTATATGCGTCAAAACAAGCAGAAAATGATTTTTCTGTAATCCTCAAATATTTTTAGCTTGTCCTTTCATATAAGTGCATTAAAAATATATTTAACTTAGATACTGCTTACTTTGAATTTTTTTTAACTGAGGTAGGGAGATATCCTACCTCCCTGCTTCACCCCACCTCTTGGTCACTCTTTTATTTCCTTTAAGGAGTTGTCATCCTTAGATATTCACCATCTGCCAAAGCCACTCAAATTCTCAATGCTGTTTTGAAAAGTACTACAAAATATTTCACAGCGTGATTTACTACGGCCCTGTGAAATGATTATTCTTGGCACTTCACAAGATACGGAAAAGTATGCYGGCATGGACAGATACAGTTCCTCTGCCCGTACTCCCAGCTGTCTGGACACCAGTTATGTCTAATCTGGAAGCTGTCTAGCTGTATCACACTGGTGGTGGCCCTACATTAATCAYCCATGTCTCTTAGTAGGACTATACAGCTTCTGGAGAGGAGTCAGCCCCAGACTAGAGGGAAACTCATATATGCGTAAGTTTAGGACAATTTCTGCAGATGCAGACCACTCACTAAAGGGCCTSTTGACCATGTTTCTCTAAAATACATGCTCAATGTTATGCACTACGAGCAAATTCACTAAAATCAACAGGACTACTCACAGAGCTTAAAGCCTATGGGAAACTCTGTCAAATAATGACATTGCAAAAAGCAGCTATGAGTAAAGGAATAGGAGCTGCAYTAAGATTCGTATAGATGTTTAAAAGCTAGATGGAGGAAGATGTATGCAAACAGAAGTATTCTCTGCAAATAGATCTTAAGCCTTTCGCTGTTTATTACGAAAAGTAAATTTAAAACCAGCTTGATCAGTAAAATTATCCAGTTCAAATAATTATTTGAACTCTCTCTCCAATTAAGAGATATTTAAGATCAGAGTATAATCTTTCTTTTTCTTTTATTAGAGAATATGCAGAGCTTTCTTTATTCAAGAAGGAACTAGCAAAAAAGGGAACAGAATTATTATAAAGTTCTCTACATGCCAGCTTCATAGTTTTTTGTTTCTTTCACAATGTTACCTGGAGCAGTTCTGCTGCACGCAGAGTTTTCTCAGCTCCTGAGGACTGTGAATAACCAAATCTAAAGAGTTTTACTCATGCAATTCAAAGGAGTTAGACATAACTGCACTTGTATCAACACCTCAGATATACACGGGAAAGGACTCCCCACCCTTTTAAAAGTAGTAGTTCAGGAATATTACATACTGTGGGACTCCAGTCAACAGGTTATTAATATTTATTATTTACATTATATTGAGTCAGGGCAACCCACTCCTCCCTTACTAGTAACATCTTACTATCTTTCTTTTAGAAAGTGCATTTATTATAAAACATGAAATTTTATTTGTTCAGAGGAGTATAGAGATACTAAAGAGGATCCAGTTATTCATAAGAATCTGCTCATATGGCAACGAACACCAGGTTATAAAACCCAAGCTAATTCCTTTTCAGGTTACAGGACACTTATCGGAAGAAGTTTAAAAGGATATACAACACAAAAACATTTGACAGCATTTACAAAAACATGTATGATCACCTTCATTTTTGCAATTTGTTTAATAAGTTTGATGAGACTTTCTATCCATATTTCCTGCCTCCATTTTAAGCAATCACATTTTCCTTATTTTACATAGTTTTTTTAATAGCAAAGGAGAAAGTAACTTTCCTAAAAAGTTACTTCACAAGTTAGTAAGAAGGTCTTGCAGCAAACTAAGCTTTTTGAAAAACTGTCCTCATCAATGAAATAACTATTTTTGCAACACATGTGATGGCATACACAATACGCTTGAAACGGGCTGTAGGCATCAGTGTTCTTCAGGCAGCATCCTCCCATAGCCGCCACAACTCCAAAAAAGAAAACTGCCATCCTAACTAAATCTTTGCTCCACGGCAAGGAATCTCAACGTTAATATACTCCACGTTAGTGAAACTGAAGGGTGAGTCACRTAACAGCAATAAGAACGACTCATCTCGCAGAACTGCCATACGTGAACAACCATTTCTTCCTCAGTGCTTGTCCAGATCTATTTCATGACTTAAATACTTGTTGCTTGCTGGAAGAAGAACATGGTGGTGGTGTTGTAGTATGGCTGCTCAACAGGTTTCTTAGAGAAGATACCGAAGAAGCTTGAGCTGTTACTGAATGCCCAATGATTGTCAAGATACTTGTTTCTTACTGTGCAATTCTTGACAAAATGCCGTACAGTATAAAAATCAAAAGAGAGAATCCTCAGCTAAAAACAAATAAAGCTGTAAGCCTGTCCCCATACTCTATTTCAATCTGGGAAGCTTTTCAAAGCATTTTGTCCTGTAYAGTAGGAAAACCTCTACAAATATCTAGTGGATGTAACTTTTCCCCTCTTCACGTATGGCTTAAGAAAAAATGGCAAGGCACAGACCTGACTYGTAAGGTTCAGAATCACTTTCTGTTCATAACTCGATGTGTTGTTTCAAGTTTGAAAAACAGCCTTCAACTTAGCTAATTTTTAAGCAAAATCTAATCATCAGAGGGATACAAAAATCACATTGCTTTGAATTTGCAAGCTAAATAAACCTCCCTGCTTCAGGTAGATGCATCCATCACCAGAACACCTTCAGTTAAACAGAAAAAAAAAAAAAAAAAAAAAAGAAGAAAATAAAGTAGCATCTTTATTGACTTTTATTCGACTCATTCAATATGAACAGTATGGCTATTTTGATACAACAATCAGCATGTTCAGATTATTTTCAACTGGCTTGATATGACAACATCAAATAAGTAGGTATGCAAAGGGATGATATGTTTTATGTTTACTGACACTTGGGTCAACTTTCCAGGATCAGAGAGGCAGCTCCTGCCATGARATTAGAAACAACTCTGATGAACTTTATTCTTTTGTCAGTAATGATTTGTCTTTTTCAAAGTAGGAAAAATAGTTTACATTTTGGTSCAAATTCCTATGAATTAACCAGCCATCAAGATTCAAGAACATCTGGAAGCCTAAACTCTGAATTGTCACTTCCATAGCTCTAAGAGATAGTCACTACAGTGGAAGCAATCRTGAAAGCAGATACCAGCTTGTTTATATATGGTTATTTCAAGATGCTCATGACATCAAAATGACCTGTCTGCACACGCATCTATAGAGGCAAACGAATATCTGAACAAGCTTTTGAAGAAAAAAAAAAATCACACCTGAACTTCACTTTGAAACAAGCTAGGTTTATGTTGACGAAACGCTCTGCACAAACTAACTGCCAGAAATACTGTCTTTTCCACTTCTGTGTGCTAATACTTTGTAATAAGGAAATAATAGCAATCTCTACAGATACCTTGTATTTTAAAAYGAAAAACTTTACAAATGCCAAGACATTATATGAAATAGCACGCAAGGGTCTAAAAGGGAATACTGCTACTTGTTTTGTGGAGGGGACGTGAAATTTGATTTTCCATATATTGGTATTCAGAAATTTAAAAGTGTACCCACTCTCCCTATTCTGGAGCTTCCATGCTACTGAACTGTCACACATCTTCATTTTGACATTAAAAATAAATACTTACAGATTACAGCTTAATTTTGCCCTCTTCTTGCTCCTTTTTAGCCACAGAAACCATTACCTGTATTACTGTTACTCCCCAAATGTCAAGCTTACTCTCCTTTTATGTCCTCTCTGAGCATGTGAAGATGTCTCAGTGGTTTTAGTAAGAACTAAGGCTTTAGGTTTACCTTCCTTATCTATCACCAACTTACTGTCCAACTTTCTCAAGTCACTTTTACTACTATAATTACACTGATAAGACCTCCTAYGTAGACATATATGCAGGAATGAAAACAGTTTTTTCCTAGCTTATCTCAACCTTCAAACTCTCTGTACTAAATCAAATAAAATACACWCTTATTCTGTAACAAGAGTGCTTGCTTTCTTGCTGGATAGTTATGTCATCGTATCTACAACAGGATAGAGTCACAGCTTAGGTCTACTACAATTACTCAGGCAGGTAATTTTCTCTTTTAGATGGAGAACTGAAAGACAAAAGTRGGAACTGAAGTACTTCCCCACTTTACAAAGATGTTTGGAAAATAAATATCCATTTAAAATTGTTAAGTACTATTACAGTATGGCACTCAGGTGYGACACGGAGAAGGGCCACATGACTATCTGCGATTGATGAACAGCTTACCTGTGAAAGTTGAAGACCTTCAAACATCACTTACTGTGCAAATCTAAAGGTTATCTTTTCTCCCTTAAAATGTTTCAATATTTTATAGCTGGGAYCTTCACTGTGTCCCTGTCTCACACCCACAGATTCAGTACCCACAGCAGGAGTGCTTCCTTTATATGGCGCACTGAGTTCACCCTTGCTTGGATGATCACAGTCCCTTGCCCACCAGCTTCACATTCCTCCAAGGAAGTCTGTGCCCTGRATAGTTTCACGAATGGATGGGGAAACGCCAGGAAAAGGCAACGTTTTTTCCCAAAGAGGAATTCAAGGCACAGTGAAGGTACACCTGCWCAGAAGTCCCTTTTATCTCAATGCCATGTCATCAGTTGAACACCCAGTTAAGATGAAAATAAACCTGACAAGTAGTCCATGTGCRTCAGTGGGTTTCCTCTTTCCTCCCCCATTCTCTGACTTAAGAGTTTGTGGAAGGGTAGACAGATATATCCTACAAATAGGATRTAAGCCCTTTCTCAAGCTCCTTATCCTCACCTTATCACCACGTACATGAAGAGATAATTCCTGAGCTCAGCTCACACACACGCACACAACCCAGAAGTGTGGGATCCCTTCAACAACCACCACCCAAGCAACTGGCGCACAGGATTCTGTGTTGCAAGGGATTTGGAAAGAAGGAGAAAAGTTATGTTAGAAAGAAGTATGTCCTATATGATTCCACAGATCCTGCTCATACATGGGCAAAGAGAGGGTCTTCAACACATTTTTGAAAATGAATYGTTTTTCCCCACCCATTGCAATACTGGCATAAAAGGAAGGTTCCCAGATCCCAACTCAAAGGAGGAGAGGTTCAGATTGCCTGTTTATATTCTTGTCCTTGGCTCTGGCCTTGAGCCAGGATGGTGGGTCAGAGAAAAAAGAACACAGACATAGTAACTGAATAATTGCATGTCATAGTAAAGGTCATCATTGCCCATGGCTAAGCAGCACAGATTCAAAAGATTTTACAGTAGTTCAAAATATTCTTAGAAATCAAGACAACAATTTGACTGAGGTAGGAGGTTTCCATAGAGCGTCCTGAAGGACCCAGGCACAGAGCAGGGAATGCACCCAACACACACTCTCYGAGGACTGCCAAGGAGCGTTAGAACTTGTAACGCAGAGATATCRATAATTATCTTGTTATCCAATTGCTGCAGCAACCATATCCACAAGGTTTTTTTTTTTATTCCTTATTGCTATTCTCTGACTTCTCATCTTTACTAATTTGTAAAAGGAGGCTAGAGCAGTCTAGTTTTGAAAGATATTTTAAATAAAACACAGTATTTAGAGTGAAATGGAGAAGGATTGGCAACTGAAATAAATGTTCTACAAAGAACCTCAATTTTCTGAATTGGAGTGTCAGGGGCTGTTTTTGTAAAAAGGATTTCACTATCACTGCTTTGGAACAGGTACATAAAAACTTAAGCTAACTCAATTTTTTGTATTAAAATGTTAGGGAGTTTTGCACAGATGCAGGAATMTAGCATGCAGTTTTTATCCCTATCAATGTTTAGAAACTGTAATTAATGTGATCAATGCATTTTCCCAGTCACGTATCCTGATAAATTTAAAATTTGAGTCATGAGGTCTCACCTAAGAAGAAAGACTTTCGTTAAATAAAATCAAATCACAACTCAATTGAGTCATTTCATAATTATTCCGTTCATAACAGAAAAACTCCTAAATAGGCAATATAATATAAGCAAGATCTTTGCAGACAACAAGCAAAAGAAATGCAGTGATTTAAATCTGATTTCTCACCTTAAGGTACATTAGGAAGTTCTGCTTTTACTTTGCACTATCATAGAAAAATTCCTGGCCTTTAGCACTCAAAATATCATAACAAGAAGCTATATCACTGTTGCTTCTTTTAAGTAACTCAATCACATTACCCCCCCCCCCCCCCCCCAAAAAAAAAAAAAAAAAAGAAAAGAAATGCTGGTATTTTAACTTCTAACATGAAATATATGAAAGTTGCTCATAAGATATTTATCAATGAATACATGTAGGGAACGAACCTTTATCTGATGAAACAATAATTCAGCAAATTGATGAACAAATAGCTCTCTGCCCTTTCTATTATAATCATTGGTATCGCTCCCACTGAGCAAGAATTAAGTTCAAAGTTTCAAGTCAATAGTGTAAATTTTCTTAGATGAGAACAGCCATTTAGAACAGGTGAAAATTTTGAGCAACAGAAAACTTAATTTACCAGGAATTAATATTTGAGTTTTGTCAAATTTACCCTTTGTTAAAAAGAAAATTCAAACCAAAACTTTTGTTGATATATCCTTGCACATAAGGTAAGAAATAACATCTGTATTTGGATGCTTAGACACATGAACAAGTTTGCATTGCATATTGTAATGTAAGATAAACTACTGGCCCACATTTTTATATGTTGCAATGCATTGTTGCATAAATTATTTATGCAAAATAATTTTGACGGAGCTTTTCCCAGAAACAAAGAGGAACCTGATCAAGCATCAAAGCCCACGAACCAAACACAGTTCAGACATCAACAAAAAGGCAGACTGCTCTGACAAATTAGGTTATTAATTTCTTTCACTTACAGTCGCCAAAGTTATTTTTCAGAAGCAAACTAATTAAACAAAGCACTCCTAAATCTCCAAACACGAAAAGCATCATATTTCAGTTGAACCAAGTACAAAGAAACTAAAACGTTCAGTCAAGGTTATTGTTACTGTTAAGAAACAGATGTGCAACACGTAAGGTTCACTCTTGTCACCCAGAATAGACCTAAGAACAACTATGAGAACAAGCACCAGAACATCCACCAGTGGCAAAGACAGGAGGGGCAGAGAACTTATGCAGCCTCCAAGCAAAGCCGCATACGAGTTTCTCCTGTCAAGGTAACAGACCAGCACAAGAAAGGACTCCAGGGCACAGCTGCTGAATGCCTACCAGCTATTAACAAAAGACGTTTACCCAACATTTACTTTTGAAAAATTAACACCAAAAGCCCCCGCACAGTACAACACCAATTATGCATCCAAATACACTTTTGGAGATAGGACACACCATGTCTAAAATATCCCTCTGAATAGAAATGATTCATTCTGGTGCAAAGCATGCTGAAGGACTGAGATCTTTCTAGACTACTGGATTTAACAGGTTATAAATATTTTCTTTTTCGCTTTTGACTAAAYGATACCTGGAATATTTTTTGAACTGTGACCCTGCTCAATACAATCCAAAAAGGAGAGGAAAAAAAATAGGACTGATAAGTGAACGAAGCACGTATTTATTAAAATAAATTCTCTGTAAACCTAACATATCTTTAAATACTTCTATTGTCATCAGGGACAGACCACTCTTCTAGTCTAAGTGCATTCCACAGCAGCAGTCACCAATATCCCAGAAAAAATGACAACAGGAAGATTTTAGAATTCTCACAAAAGTAATACCCTTTTTTCTTTTTTCTAAAAATCCAGTTAAATTCAGATTAAGAGAGGCTCCACACACTGCTCTTCAGCTGAGAAGAATCACAATAGAAAACTCCCTGCTGTAAACAACAGAATTTGTCCTTTGCTTCTCTGAAATGGGATATAATTTTAAAATTATGCCCCATTCGAAGCACCTGGCAGCTGTGCACATGCAAGATGATTAGTGGGTTATTACTCTTCCTTCTCACATGCAATTACAGCTTCTACCAGAAACTTCAAAAAAATGATTCCAAATTCTAAGTTTATGTGATTATGGACTTTTATAATGGAAATCTTTATGAAAGCACAATCAGGAGTAAGCAAGCTGAAATGCAATCTTCTTTTCCAAAGGAAGTACATTTGCAGAACTGCTGGTCCTGCTGATTTCAGAGTACAACCACACGTGTGTTTCAGCACCAAAAGTTGTTATTTTCAAGGGCTGTAAATAAATCAAAATGTTATTGATGTATTAATATCCATAAGCTAATTTCCTCAAGGGTTTGCCAATTTTATCTTTATAGAAGTCCCACATACAAAAGACTTAAACAAATGTTTGAAAGTCATACTCCCTTTCCGTCCACGGTCTTTAGATCTACCAGCAAGCAGCTTTGCTGTGCAGCCCATCAGGCAGTGGGAAAAGGCACAGGAGGGCTCACTGAGCCACCAGGACCTGCACACGGCTGTGTGTGCCCTGGAAGACTCCCTTTCCTGCCATTCTTGGAAGCCGAGCACCTAACTGATTACTCTGCTTCACAAGTGAGACTGCTCCCAGCAGTGCTAGAATTCAAGCGTGGAACAACATGTTGCGCAGATGCCACAGAACTTTGTATCACTCTAACCTACCACTGACTACCAGTTATGGTATTATATGTTCCAAAAAATTCATTTGGAATTTAAAAAGAAACACACAAGCATAAAACACAGCAAATCTAGAAGCACTGTATTAACTCCACAATATTAAAGGCTGATAGGAATAAGTTGCAGCAGAATCTGCTCCTATAAAAATATGTATAAAGAGCAGCTTTGTAAAAATGGAACGTCTTTATTCAAATTTCAGAACACAGCAGGAGAGAAAAGAGTGTAATACGGAAGACTTGAAGGGAGCACGAAAAACCTGTGTTTTAAGTTTTATAATGTACAGATAATTGAATCCTACAATAACAATCTGCACTATGAAAGAGAAGCACACTGGGGATTAGATTCTTCAGTGATTTTTTTTTTAAACAAAACAAAGTACTTTTAGATGGTATCTGAAGACCCAAAAGGTATTTCTAAACAAGTCTTACAAAACACCCACTCAGTTGTCCTAGAACTAAAGCCTGCATTACATATAGAGAGCTTGCTTTGAAAAGTCAATCCTGCAAATACATATAAACCAGCTCAGACATCTCCTTACATAGGCAGACAATTACAGTTTCTGTCATGTTCAGAACAAGTAACTGAACCCGGTAGCGGTTCTCATTTCAAGGTAGCTGATCAGCATAGCCATAAGAAGCAGCAGAGATTCACCGAAGCTCTGAAAAGGAAATACAGCAATATGACCTTATCACTGCAGGCAGAAACATGAAGTAGTTCTAGGGAGCTCCCACAACATAAATTCCCACTAAAACCCCAGGATAAGGCATTTATAGATGTTAAAAATCAGAATAAGAGAGTGTTACAGTTCATTCTGACCTGGGAAAACAGGCAATAAAATTTCTCCACACAACCACTTATAAAAAAAACACCATGAAAAGAATTCCTGCAACTTTCCTCAGAGTATCTTTTAAAAATACGTTCAAGGACCAGGAGAGAGAGAAAAACGTTGCTTCTTCCCTCTAATCGTCAAAGGGACTGTGGGGATGGTTCAAGCTTCACAATCACATATTAGCTGAAAAATTGTATGAAAGCAAAGTCTTTCGGAAATCTAGGTTGTGGGTTTTAATAATGAAGATTTACCTTAGTGATTTCTTTCTTCCATCAGCTTCTATAATACTACACTTGGTGGCTGTCCTTCTAGTCATATAATATCTTAACAAATTTTCCAACATGACTATAAAATTTGATTAAAATGTTATTTTGTCTTTTTGCAGTACCATGCAAGGTTTATCCACATGCACAGTAAAGGTATGATTTTTAATCTTAATTTTATCAAAATGATATTAAAAATAATATAGACTTTCAGTTTACAAAGCATTTCTTTTAGCTTAGAAAAAAATGATTTTGTAAGTATATAAACTAGTGTAAGTCCCTCCCAACAGAATGACTAACTAAATGGTGTTTTGAAATAACTGAAYTCACTCTTATTTTGAACTGTATTTAAATCAAACCACTCATTTATTTTTGCATGTAATAAGACTACTAGAAGACGTTTCCTTGAGGGATGGAGGGATGAGAAAGGAAAAACAAAGGACAAGGAATACAAGAAGAGGGAAAGAGAAAACCAAAAATATACTAAGCTACATGGAACAAAATGGATGGAAGAAATGGRATGGGAATACTAAAAGTAACACTAGAAAAAAACTGCTACTATGTATTAAGAAATACAGGAYGAACTAAATAAGGAACRTTTATGAAAATTACATTTCCTAGTCCATTAAAAATTAGGAGTAAAGGAGTAAAACAGTGAACAACATATTCCTCTCAACTGGAGGGAGGATGGTTTTGTAAGAATGACATGGATATTTTCTATATCAGTTAGTCAGTTGTTGTCAAATAGACTTTGGTTTATGAATAGATACCTATATGAATTAGCAACCTTTTAAATCACTTTAGTTCACTTAATTATATAGTATAATATATCCTAGAAAGGAGTCAGTAATTTTTCAGGAAACTAGACAAGAAATGAAAACTAGAAACACACAGGAAAAATACAAAGATCATGACAATTTCTTCAAAATCTGCCTGGCTGAACACTCAAAATTTGATTTCTAAGTGAAATCTAGTTACATTATTCTCTCCAYGAAATCTATTTTTAGAACATTGTAAGAATCTTACTTAGGATACAATAGCACAGAGATGGATACTACATTTAATACATTGTTTTTTTCCTGAAAAATACAACCCAAGTTACAGGGGAAGAAACATGTATGACTTTTACAGACACAAAATACACAAAAACATTGAAGAAAAGTTAAGAACCTGAGTTTAAAATGAACGCACTGCTCGTGTGACGCAGCTTACTAGTCACGCCAATTACAGAAAGTCGTTAAAACCATTAGACATCATTAAAACAAACTATATAAATAACCACATACAAAACAAATTACAGAAAAAATGTATTTCAGAAACATTTCAGAAAGTATACTTGCACTGTACAAAGCTCAACAGCAGCTAGAACCTCTAAAAATTTTCGGCACATAGAATTGTGTGAATTCAAAGTCTTTTGGAGATTAGTGCTGAATCCCGTAAGAAAGCTTTCAGTATTCTCTGTCATAAACATAAAGGTTTCATTTGCAATCTTAAAACTTAGGTGTTATTAAAGGTGTCATAATCTTATATCTAGGTCYAGCTACCTGTTATTGCTAGAAATGGAAATCTTGTCTTGCCTTTTCTGAGCCTCAGAAAGRGAGAAGGAAAAAGTTCACATTTTCATGATAAATAGAGAATATTTAACAGAGAGACTGATACTTTATGTGAAGTAATATTCATACTGAACTGATAAATCTTTAAGAGTCTGAGTCAATCACAGTCTGGTTAGTAGACAGAGAACAGATATATCACAACAAATTTCTTATACAGACATCACCTCTGCACATATATGTGCACATAAATATATTTGTACATTCACAAAGATGATTCCTACATCATTTCTTATCAAATAACCTTGTTAGCAAACATTTTAATCCCAAATTCATAAGCAACGAGTTATACCTGCAACCATGCATTCATAAATAATCCTGGATAAAGCTCAAATCCTCTCCTTTGCCATTTGATTTGTCTGTTTTGACACACACTGACTCTATAGATGTACTATGTAAGAAATTTATATGAATAGTTAATCTAGACTCTAAAACTAAAAAAAAAATACAGTAACCCTGACTGGTAAGTAACCTGAGTTTCACAATGTGAAATGATCTACTTCAGTTTGAAATCTAAAAAGCCAGAATTACAGTACCAAGAAGAAAAGTAACCATTAAAAGTGTTATATTCAGCAGAACAGACAGTCAAYTGCATATTAAACCTACCAACTATACTGAATAATATACTACCCACATCATGAACTTATACTGGACCTTACAAACAATGATGCCTGAATTCTCCTAAAGACTCGATTCTAAAATGAAAACAGAGTCAACCAGTAAACACAGGATGTTTTTMTAAGTTTGTTGTCACACAGCCTAAAGTGTGGTGGCCCCCCAACGGAGTCATATTTATAGTTTAAGAGAGGTAGATGGGATTTTGAAAGAGTTCTTATTGCATCATGCCAAAACATCCCTTGGGAAAACACACTTCACCTCTAATTAAAAATATGGAAGAGTCTTAGGGCTGGTCTACATAGTATTTTCCACCACTCAAGATACACTGGTTTAGTTATAATAGTATCAATACCTTATACAGACACACTTAAACCGGTTTAAATCACACATATACCAGTTATGTTTAATTAGGTAAATTACCAGATTAAACTGGTGTGGTTAAAGTACTATTTAAAACCATTTAAGTGTTCCTAGTACTTTCACTAGAGTAAATAAATCATTTCATTTAYACTGGAGCAAGATTTCCAACACTGACAAGCTCTTAAATGATAATGAGAACAGTTTCAGTTTCATTCCCCAAAATCACTATGTAAGCAAGCATATAAATTAACTATCATATTTTTGAGCTGAATAATTGACCACTGCAATAGTAAGTCTAAAGAAACGGGAGGAGTGTGCAAGATATAATGTAATTAACATTAAAATAATCTTACCTTTATTAGATTTGGATGACTTGTTCTTGTTAGGTTTAAAACAAGAGCTCCTTGATTTATCTTCTCTATCCTTAATAAATTTCTGCACATCATCCAAAGATAGCTTCTGAAGAACAACTACAGGCTTAGCTCCTTTATTTAGGTCTTCAACTAGCCCAATCTTTTCTACTTTGTCTTTCTGTTCACTTTTAAATTCAGTTTTCCTCGACTCCTGAGTGACATTGCCATCTTTATCACGCTTGATTTTTGGAATGACAAAATGTTTCAATGCACCAGATCTTGCCCCCAACAAATAACTGGGAAACTCTGCTTTATTATCAGCATGTGCTTTATTACTATCTACTTTACTCTTATTACCATCTGTCCTTCGTTCATCCTTGCTGTTGGGTGATTTAAAACCAGTTTTATCAGGTCTTGATTTACCAGAATCTCCTTTACTTTCCTGTTTTATACGAGGGCTGTCAGGTCTTGATTTCTGATCCCCAGAAGAAAACCTTGATTCACCAGACTCATGTCTGTGTTTCCTTTCTAATTTTTCAGTTTTTGAACCATCAGATTTAATACCATGCTTAGAATCATGTTCACTTTTGTTTGAGGATCTCAAATATTCGGGTCTTCTAATCTTGGATGGGTCTCCTCTATATCTCTCTGACTCCCCCCTGTCCTCAGACCTCTGTTTAAGGCTATCATGGTCACGCCTTGGAGTATCAGAAACTGAACGCCCATCTGGTCTTTGTTTTCCTGGATCAGATCTACTTTCAGATTTTATCCTTGAAGGATCAGACTTCACATCTGGTTTATGCCTAGATATTTCAATTTTCTTCTCCGACAGTGGTTTACTGGAGTCCCTCCTATTATCATGTCTATGTTTTGGTGTTTCGGGCCTGCCTTCACTCTTCTGTTTTGGCGTTTCAGGCCTGCCTTCACTCTTCTGTTTTGGTGTTTCAGGTCTGCCTTCACTCTTCTGTTTTGGTGTTTCAGGCCTGCCTTCACTCTTCTGTTTTGGTGTTTCAGGCCTGCCTTCACTCTTCTGTTTTGGTGTTTCAGGCCTCTGCCTTATTTCCTGTTTGCCATTGTTTTGTTTTCCCTCATTTTGTTTCATCTCCATTTGTCTGCTCTCGTTTTGTTTTGATTCTGTCTGTCTGTTCTCATTTTGTTTCACCTCCATTTGTCTGCTTTCATGTTTGCTTTCATGTTTAGGTTCTACTTGCTTGTTTTCATTGTGTTTACTTTCCAATCGTCTGCCCTCATTTTGCTGAAATTCGATTTGTCTGTTTTCATTTTGTTGAATATCTGTCTTCTGGCCCTCAAAGTCAGACTTTTTCCTAAGGATCTCAGGATGGTTTTCAGGTTTAAGTTTAAGAACTCCACCAGTGTCTTCTTGGGGAACACATAAAAACCCATCATTATACACCTTAATTTCTTCAGGTTTTTTGATGGTGTCCAAATCCTGAGTTACTGCTGCCTGAGAGTCCGCTCTTCCTGCTTGCTGAAGATCAATACTAACCATCAATGCCGGCCTTGCCCCATTTCCTGCAGAACCTGTCTCCTGAGAAGCTGGTCTGTTTCCTCCAGTAGCACCTCCAGCCTCCTGTGGTTTGTTTTCTTGTTTTCGCTTCTTTAAAGGTTTATCTGCAAATTAAAAGAGAAAAATCACAAATGATATATATAGGAAACRTGTCCAAGCAAAAATGTACATTCCCCTCCACCGCCACTAATTAATCCCCYTTGTCATACATGTGCACACACAACAAAACCCACTGAATTTAAAAATAATAATATAACTTTTCTAGCTAATACTTTTTATTGTATTCATGGATTGTTGTTCATWATTGGCCTACAACAGGTGCCAATTAATCATAAAAAAAAAGAAGCTTGAAACACATGAAATCAAAGTYGCTGTATGATTCCCAAGAGAACTATATACTAAAGCAGCTGCAATATATAACAATGACAACAACAAAATCAGTTTAAAGTTGAAGCAAAGGTCTGCAACGACAAAGCTGAGGTGCTCCTTCATCACAGCTTTTTGATTAATACTATCCTAAAAGTTTCTCCTCTGCAGATTCAGCCTGCTTCATTATACTTGAAATAAGCAAGAATCTGCAATGATTAGAACAAAGATCTTCCCTACTTGGTTCAGGGCATTTAGCTGGACTTACATGTTGTAGCAAGGGAAYACACAAATAACGAATGAAATGATTAAAACTCCAACACTCTATGCTTCTCTTYAAAGTAAAATTGTATACCAAGAGTTGGAGTCTATATTATAATACATATATACTAGATGRGGGGCTATTACACACTTAAAAACTCGGTAATTTCCCTTTACAACCATAACATTTATAATGGATGAAATAAAAACTTTAGCAATAACTTTATGTAGTGTCAAGTGCTTGATTCTGCAATAAACCCTTCAATTCGTGCTAAAAAATAACCAAGAGTAGAATACAGAAAAATTGTGAGCCAAACACACACCATGTAATTTGGTAGAATTGATAGAATTGAGAAGGACATGAGAATACAAAAAAGAACCTTTATTATTCATTTAAACTACAACATATTTAAACTACCAACATGGTACTTGAACTAAAATTAATTTCTATCACTAAAACTAGGAGGTTTACCTGCACTAATATTCTCATTCATGAACTAACATTTTGTARTTTGGTAAAAGACCCATGGACTTTCTCTGTAACCAAGGCTTATGATTTTAAGTCTAAGAAAAGACTGAACATAGACTGGAAATTCTGTTGTAGATCTGTTGTTAAATATAAATTTAGGTCTAGACCTCAAATGTGCTGTAAAAATAACAACTTATTTTGTGCCTGGATTTGTGGTCTAGATGCAATCTGCCAGCTCCCTTTTTGGGAGGGGGGGAAGAGTGAAGAGGATGGAAACAAGGGAAGAGGGAAATAAACTGTTAGGAAAAAAAAATCTCAGAAATTGTAACACAGAATTACAATCTCTAGTTTCTTCTGTATTGGTAGAAGATTCTTATTGAGGAATGAAAACTTTGAAGGATCATCTCCAAAGTTAACATTAGAACACAGTAACAACTAGTAATATGGTCAACTCCAGTAACATGAACAGGCTTTTTTCCATTGTTTTCATTCTTGTATCTTTTTGCACATCTCTCACTTCCTAAAACTCCAACATAATATACAACATTTATGGCTGTGGAACACAGTAAAGACAGCTATAATAAGCTCCATGCAAAAAATGGCCAACTGCAAATAAGGATCATTGCAAAGGAAAACAKAACCTGTGGGAGAGCCAGTCAACTTGTACTTCATGATAGATATGTGAAGCAAAATAAATTTACCACATAGCAGGTGTAACTTTTTAGCATGGAGATTTTTGCTTTTCCTGTACAATAGCAACTGCTGGATATGAATGCTTTTATAAATTTACTTCCCTACACTACTGATTAAAAAACAAAAACAAACAAACAAAAACAAATTTTTTGAAATCTTCATGCAGTGAAAAAAAAAAGCTCTTTTTCTCCCTTTGACTAAGAGGGCTTGGGCCTCACTGAGCTTCATGGCAAGTCTGAGGAATGGTCATGAAGTAGAAGCTTCCAGACTCATTGGTTTCAAATTCATTTTTTTAAAATATATACTAACATACATTCACACACCTCTACCTCATTTCTTAATAAAAACTCTATAAATTTTGAAAAACAAATTGAGAAACCCGGTTTCTTAGGAAAGAGACATTCAGCTTTTTCATTTTAACCCAGAAATATCAGCCACATTGGAAAAGTCCCTTACAGCTCTGATGGTGGATCTAACAGTAGCCTTTAAGACATTACTGTTACTAGTTATCTGCCTTAGTCCTTTGCCCAGGGTTATCACCTGTAGCAGAAGGGAACACGTTCACTGTCTAGTGCATCAGCTTAATGCAACAGAGAAGATGGCTTGCATTAACCTACCAGACCAAACAAGTCCGCTAACAGCCAAGCAAATGTTTCCTTCTGCTACCCCTACTAYGGAGCAAGGCAGATGGCCAGGAGCTGTGATGCCTTAAACTGCTGTAGCTAGATCAACCAAAACTCACCTTACAGAGCCCTCATGCTGAGGGCTCCGAGATTAAACAACCAAAACAATTCAGGTAGGACCAGCTTTCTCTCTTGAACTTCCGTAACTGACCAGGTCAAAATGTTGTGCATCTTCATCATCCAAAATATCAACTTGTAAGTTCTTTGRGAATATGTAAATAATCACATCACAACTTGACAAATTCCCTCTTAACACAGAGGAGATCTTCTGATGTAWTTTCTTCATTTTTCTTGACTACTGAATAGTGATGCTTTAGTAAGTTGTTATAACCACAACCTTGTTGACAACTTCTCTGAGAAGAAAGGGATGCCTTCGAAGTTTTCTTTTCCTCAATGCTAGCTGATTGCAGACAAAGAGGTACAGATTACTCACAGATTTCTTCACATTTCCAGTGTATCCTGATGACTATCGTTAGAACTAGACTAGASATTTACAATTTTGCTGCTATGAGATTTCTGGAACTAGGACAAGAATGCTGGCCCAACGCATGCAAATATCAGACTGAACTAGGGCATAAAAGGTAGAATGAGTAYATAACACCACTATCTTCACTGGGCCTAACAAAGAAACTTCACTGAATGAACACAGCATCCTTTTGGCTTGTAGTGATGGCTGCAAAATATGATTTGTGATAAAATGAAAGTTTAAAGGGCTTTATGAAATCTTGGACTCACAAGTACATGAGAATAATCAAAAGAATATTGGACAGCTCAGAAGAAACAAGTAACCTGGGAAAACAGAAGTTTTAATGTCTTCTCTTTTACAATAAAATATACAAGTTTGTATAAATCTGCCTTGTTAAGGCATGTGTCTCAAGACTCCTGAATAGGCCATCTTTTTAAATTTTTTTTATATTTTTTTAAATATCTTTCACAGCATCAGTATCCAAGCTTTTTCCACTTCATTCAATAGATAGTATAATTTCTTTTTATCATCAGGATGTAGGACTTTGCCAAAACATCAAACTAATGTTTTTCTTTCAAGTCTCGCCTTGCCACATTCCTGAATGGGTAGGCTCACAAGCTCGTGAGACTGATGAACTGTGATCAGGAGCTTTTTGCTTCACTCTTTACTAACTTTGAAACCGTTTTTGTAATAAATGGAATAGGAAAGCACAGAAGAGCTTTCTGACTATGTTAGGGACTAGGTATCCAAGTTCTTTGCTTCCAGATTTTCTTTTCAGAAGTATTATTCACTTTTTTCCCCACTCTAAGAATATGATTGTATCCAAAAATGACACCTTGAATGAATTTATGACAGTTCAGAGYACAGTTTGACTGATGTTTTCTCCTACGCATGTATCCTTTTGGCTTGGCAGATCCACATGGATGTTTTCTTTACATGGCAGTATACTGATGAAAAGGCAGTGACTCGGTACTCAAGGAAGAGCATAGGCTACCTTTACTCTAAAAAAATAGTAGAGATGTGTCAAATTAAACAGGTCACAGTGGTGGTGCTTTCTACATGAAACAAAACATTACAGGAACCACAAGTTTCATATGGAAAATAAGGATAGCTGAATTTCCAATCAATTATGCCTCACTTATCCTGTTATGAACAGTAGTCCTGGAGACAGGGGTAGCCTTCACCTTTGGAAATGTGTCAAACTGATGAGTACGTCCATATTTAGAAATGAGCTTAGAAATGAATGAGGGACCTCTAAGCAAAAACATATTGCACTTGGAATAACCATAGATACCTTCAAATATATTTCTGTTGAAACTAAGTCAACCATGTGATTTGAAGAACATTGATCTTGAAAACAGATATGCTTGGAAGCTGAGCAAGGGTTAAGAACAGAAGCTGAGGGGAGTCAGGTGATAGAAATGTCTCCTTTCTTCCAYTTGACATGAACATCTTGCACAAAGCAGCAGCCAGATCATCATTAATGCTGAAGTCTCCGATGCTATTGCATTCTTGCAAATCTGATGATTGTCTTAAGTCCCACATTAAATTCTTTCAACAGATGGGTACAATAGAACAACAGCCTAAAAACTTCTAGAACCGCACGCTGTACCAAACTGAAATTGGCCTTTTGTAAATATGCTAGAGAAGAAATGCTTGCATGGTTCCTGAGCTTTATTTTGGAAGAATTGTATTCTACTTATATTAATATATTTTGGCAGGCTTTCCAGCGATTTCTGAATGATCTTGAAGATTCAAGAGATAAATTCTCATTTCCCCGTTTATACCTCGTAAGGGATTCATTTGGAGACTTCAAATCCAGGCTGGTTAAGTGCATACTCCTCTTCAGAACCACAAAGGAGATTGATCCTCTGACACTGAAGTCTGGATGAATCAGTTTGATGACCCTAGTACCCTTTCTTCTTCTTTTTTTTTTTTTTTTAAAAAAAGTATTAGCAGAGCCTTGCACTTAAAAGCCCTGATATTATTCAGAGATTCCTGATACATACTTTCACTTATTTGAAATACCACTTATTTGCATTATTTAAACAGTGAATAAATTTATATCAAGTATGCCATCCTGAACCGTTATTACTTATTGTCAAACCTTCAGTTTTTGAACAACAACAAGGACAAGTCATCCAGAGGCCAATTACAAGCACATACGGTAACAGTCAAGACTGGGTTTTCAACAAATAACACATAACCATACTCCTGCATTAACAAATCTGTTCACTGACAACTGTTTCGCTATTCCTAATAATCTTTCACAGATCTCTTCGAAGTAGTCACCCGTCCCTTCCCGTGCCACTTCCCTCCACCCGAAAACAGCGGTACATTGCAGACCCCAAGAATCTAAAATGTTCAACATCATCTCGATACAGGGAAGGTTTAAAATTGAAATTGCTTTAGGAGAACTATTGGCCTATGGCCTATCAGTGGAGTGAGGGCAAACATACGTTCTTATCTTCCTACTGCTTCATGAACACTCAGTGGTAGTGACTGTAAGAGTTTGCTCTCACCTGACCACCTCCTGAGACCATATTTCAATAAGCAAACAAATACATAGTTAGAGAACCCTTCTAATCAATAGAAGAGACTCCTACAGCACTAGCTTCTCCCCTTGAAGGGCAGAGCGAGCAGAGACAGGTAAAAAATATTTGGCTTCATTGCTTGCTCCCTTACAGAAGGAACTGAGAAAATACAGTGATGATCTTCAATAGGAAGCTTTGCAGAACAGAATGTAATTTCAAAGGCTCCAAAAAAGAGACCCAAGGGCTTCCAGTTGCTGCAGTTCTGATGCAGAGATTTCTGAAACTTTGAACAGAAACAGCTGCTAATTTTTTACAGTTTGTCAAGAGACTTTATCACACTTCTAGTGACACTGCAAAAAGAGAACTCATCAGGAGTGATGTCCAAACTCGTTCAGGACAAAACACACAAAGACTAAAGTAGGCTCTGATACGCCTTAGGGTGCAGCAGWCTTCAGAATTTCCATTTTTGTGAAGTTCAGAACACTGAATCGCTTGTGTTAGAGGGAATGAAATACGATCTTATGAACACTTCTATGTAAGGATGCTTTGTAACACACTATTTTCTGTCAACTACAGTAACATAGAAGGAAAACTACATGAGAAAATGACAAGAACTTGTAAAATACAAACTACAGAAATATAATCGAACATCTACACTTGTTTTGAGGTTGGAAGACCTAGCTTAACCTCTCCAAGTTTGAGAAGGCTATTACAAATAACATGCTTTTAATTCTGAGATTTTCTCACACAAATGCTGAGTTCTAATCATGTGATTACTTTGTGAAGAGCCGTATTTTTCTAAACTAGTTCACACAAACAAATACATTCTAATTGCTGGTGCATGTATTTAAATTGTGAAAAAATCTGAGTGAAAACTGAGGTATGATTATGTTTTGAAATTCTCAATATAATACTTAATTTCACAAGAAGAATGCAATATTCTAACATTGGCCTTAATGAAAAAAAGATTTATTTTATGTACTACTTTTAGGAGATTAGTTTTTAGTCAATCATATGAACAGCAAGTTTAAAAAAAGAGGCTTTCTAATTTATTCCTGAACTCTTAATCTGCTTCCAAATTATCTCATTCTGRCATCATAACTTGAGTTAAAAATATCTTCAATTAACTAGATCCAGTGATATTTACAGAAAATGATAATGAAAAAAAGCCTGCGTCATTTTAGGTTGATATCAGAGTGAACTTATTGACTATCAGCTATAGAAATGCCGGGCATAAACTCTTAAAAATCTTTAGCAGTTATACATGCTATTTTCTTAAATCCTTTACAGAAAAGTGATTGCCCCACAACAGAATACAATCATTATGAAGCAAGTAATGGTATAAAATCTCCACTAAGCAAGTAATGGTATAAATTCTCCCATCCATCTAATGGGCACAATCAGTGGCATATGCTACGTTAGCCATATTTTATTTGACGATCTTAATTTATACTACAATTTAAGTCAAAATAGACTTCTTACTAAGCTGTAGGTTTTTAGGTCTTTTCTACATGAGCTTACAAGAACAGATTTCTGTGCTATCCTATGCAAGGCACAACCTCAACTTTTTAATTTTATTTTCCACTCAATTTTTTTAAAGGCTGAAATACTAGATTAAGTATTTTGTTCTAGAAAAAAGCACTGCAACTGAAATGTTGAAACATTTCATTGCCATTTCTCTAGATAGACAAGRAACTTCTTCCCCTTTCTTTTATTAACCGTATCTGAACATAAAACAAGAAACTCTCTCACCTATAGGAACTGGATAGTGCACACATTTGTTTTGTACTCACAAAATATATAATATTTAATTCTCATATCTTCCCACTACAGAGAGACACAATGATTTATATGATGTCTCATTTAATATCATTGTTCTTGTTTCATTATTGTTCTTGTTTCATTATTTGTTCTAGCCTTTTACAAGATTATTAGATAAATGACTACACTTGTACCTCCATTTTTAAGGAATTCAAACTGCTATAATGTATTTTTGTAAATGAATGATAACATACTGGTTATAACTACACATTCTGTCATTTCATTTATTGGCTAAATAAAACCAGACATAAACAAGCCATTCTTATTAGTGTTCTATTATTGCCTTTTTGGGGGGGACTTAAGGGGTGATGGGGAAAGGGGAGAAAGGGAGAGGAACTGGGTAAGAACTTAAAAGGTAAGAGATAAAAGTTACTTACCTATAACTGTAGTTTTGAGAGTTTTGCTCCGGCAGATTCACACTCTTGGGATGTGTGTCTCTGCTGCTATGGGCTTGGAACGGAATACAAAAAGTGCCCATGGCAGGCATCCAAGTGCCCCCTAACTGATCCAATTACTGGAAATAACGTTATTACAGCTTCACTTTCTTTCACTAATTCAAAGAATTCATAGAAAGATTCCAAAGAAGCAGGTAAATAGGATCTTCAGAGATAAAATATGTAAGAAAAAAGCCGCAGATACAAATAGGCTTATCCCATCTTAAAAAATGCTTCTACTATTTTAAGTTTCAAAAAAAAAAAAAAAAAAAAAAAAAAAAGAAAAAAGAAAGAAACGAAAATAGCAGTAGCTCTCCAATGAAATGTTCAGTAATTCAGGATTTCATGACCATTCTCACAAGCTCCAGAGAAAAATGCCTTGTGCAAGTAAAAGTAGTACTCCTTAATCTGTTCAGACAGGTGCATTACACAAAAATGTTTTTCAAGTGGCTGAAAATCTAACAGTGAATACTCAGTACTATGTATGGAAGAGCTCAAAGTTTAGCAAACGTTGATTTAAAAAAACTAACAGAATTTGAAAAAGTCTCTGAAAAAAGATGGACTACTTTCTATTTTTTCAGAATTTTGCATTATTTTCAAGGTTATCTTCCCTTTTCCCCTGTCTAAAAGGCTCCTTTTAACATCAACATCTTAAGTATTTTGATTCACAGAATATAAGATCTTGAGAAAAGCATGGAAGATCTTGAGGCAGAAACCTCAAACCTGAAAATCAAYTTAGTAGCTGGTCTAAATCTTAAAACATAAGAGGAGCTTAATGTAATATTCTGGAAAAGATCTAGATTAAAAAAATGACAAGCTAGTTTTGCACTACTTGATTGTACACGCATATAACCCATTCGTATCTGAACAGATAGCAAAGCAAACAAGTTAACGTAAAGAACTGAAGTTAACAAAAATAGAATTCCTCTCTTAACTTCTCTCCCACGAAAAAAAGATTCCTAAGAACAGGAATTCCTGGTAAGTTTGAAGTGCAACAGGATTTCCTGTACTTTCTTGGAACAGTCAAGCTCAGAACGCGAACAAGCAGAACTCCACTTAAGTGAACAGAATAGTTTCAAAATACAGAATGTAGCTTGTTTCATAAGCAATCAAGAGCACCACGCAGTACAGGAAATGCAATTCCCAACAGAGATTAGAAGAGGGGAGAGGAGGACAAAAAAAAAAAAAAAAAAACGACTTTCACCGACTTTCTAAAAAAATCGTGCGTCCTGATGTACATAGGCAGAGGATGGTTAACTTAACTTGATTGCTCTGGCCAAAACATAATCCCATTTCACATTAGCCCTCCAGAATCAACCCTGATCACCCAAAAGGCTCTTTTTATTTGTGGGCAGACAATCTGAGTCTTGATAAACAAAGGCAGGATCTATCGTTGAAATTACGTATCTTTTCAAAAGAGAAGATACCACCTAATATTGACAGCRTGTATCTGATGAAGACCCGAAGGCCACTGTAAGGTATCTGGGGTGGGTGGCAGAGGGAACAGAAGATACGAGGTGCGCTGTATTTCACCGGCCCACTTGTTTGTTCTGAGGCTACCAAACATTGTAACAGATGTATTCCAATGAAAGCTATGGTGCAGAGTGTTTTAATCTTCCAAATCTCCACTTACTCCTTTCTTTAACAGATACAGACAAATTACTTGCAAAATTAATCAATACAAAGACTTCCTTGATGGACAAGGCAGGAAGAGAAGATGGAATCTTGTCCCTTCCACACAGAAATTGAGAGTGAAATTGTAAATTTTTCAAACTTCATACTCGGTATCACAACGAAAAGACCATAAAATCCACCTAATATAAGATCCAAAAAAACCCTAAAAGAATAGAATAACAGAGGTCAGAGAAGCTCTCACATAAGGAGGCCAAAGCTCTGCATTACGAAACCTTTCCTTACACATTTCTGATAGACATTTCTGATAGACATGTCAATTCTGCCAGCTTCTGCCTCAGCAATTTTTGCACTGAGAATTTCTTCCTCAGAAAGTAAAAGCATGACAAATAGGTTCCAGAAAGATATGCTGTTTTTTRAAGGAGGCACTTCTGCAAAACCCTCTGTTAGTTCCAGCTCTGGAATGGAGATTGCCTCCCATTTTGAGAGACTGGTGGAAAATAAATATTCTAACAGTTTTGTTAGAATTACGGGATTCAGTACGGAAAGCGCTATGATTCCCAAAGTGCTTCAGATCCCCATTTCCACCTGTACCAAACCTTACAGAAGAACCTTGGCATCTCCTTAGACAAATGTAGCAGTTGCAGAATTTTTGGCAAGAACCCCCAGGAAAACATCTCTGCCTCTCCTCCGGAATAAACAATTCCACCACACTCATGGCTCCAAACCTTAGAAAGAACATACCGTATGCATCCAAAGCCTTACAGTTATAAAAGAAGCACCTGAATACCTCTGATGCAGCACAGTAGAGATTTCATATCTAAAGAACGACAGAAAAGACCACTGAACATATCAGAACTTGAGGGCATACAATCCTACTCAGAGAAATTCAGGGAGGACGACAAAGTGTGCCTACGCAGAAGCTATACTGTGACTGCAGTATGCAGTCCCACGCAGCGATTACAAAAGTAGCCAAGATGCTTTCATGGAGATTTTAGCACAAGCTAGAACCTAGAGTAAGACGACTCCCGTCAGAATGCTTTGTAAGTACTGTGCCTGCTAGCACAAAAACCCCCTCACGTTGCTATGTCTTCATATTCTCATTAGACTGAGTACATACTACAATCCCATTATCATCTTGACGTATACTTTACCTTCAGATCACATTATGTTTTTAAATGCACAGTGCCAGTCTTTGCCATTAGCAGCTTCTCAAAAATGACTGACAGGTATAGGAATTATTGGATATATTTCTAATGGATGTATTTCCATAGGATCACGAGAGGAGATTTCCTGCTGCAATCACACCAAACCAAAGGGCTGGAACAAGAACGATCACTGTAGAAAGCCAGACCCTATCAACTTCTGCATATGGCAGACTTGCTAGCAGACTTACAAAAGAGCTACTAAAAAAAATAAGAGCTGTATTTCTCCAATGGAGACAGATGTCCAGAAAAACTGATACAGACTGCTACAATCCTTCTACTCCATATTATCTCTATTCATGAATGAAATCTTGGCAGCCAAAGAGAAAAGCTGCTGCTTAGCACAGAGCCAACTTACCACCAGTGAATAAATGATAATCATTTGTCCCAATGAGGAAACAACTCTTGCACCCGATCCATAGCATTTGCAGGAGCTCATAAAAAACTAACACCTGGCAGAGGATGCAGGCAGAAGCAAAGCATAGGTTTGGGATCTGTATTTGGTACAGAGTAGTGGTAAAGGGGAGATCACACATTATACAAAAATCACTACTTTCCCAAAAAGAAACAAATCTGCCTGTAGCTACCTAATTATGGTAAACAAACTTCACAGCTAATGTTCACCACTTCATGAAAGCCAGGGTGGAGGGAGAAGGAGGGTTTAGCCTGAAGGCTGYTGTGCAAAATCAGAATTATCTTGCATTTTTCTAGAGGTTTTTCAGCTAAAGGTGCTGGAAAACCTTCTCCAGCAGTGGGGATATAAAAGTAGCTTTCAAAGAGACAAAGTATTAGGAGACAAGCAAGTCCTTCATAATCCAAATTAGTATTAGACAGCAAAATAGCAAAATCCCCATTTCATTATATCAGAATTAAAGACAAATTAAAGTGACAATCTCTTTTGAGGTGAGCACCCATTTTCTCCATATATTAACAATAATGTATTCTGACAAGACATAATTTAGTTATCAAATAAGAAATATCTAAGAAGTGCATCTTTTTAGTGCTTGCAACAACAATCACGTATCCATGTGTGCACACGCACAAACACACACACACTTCATACACATCTTTAAAATGGAAAATTTTCTTTAAATAAGGAGAAAACTTGTGCTCTCTCTGGTGGTTAAAAACTCAAAATGTAAATAAATTAAGTCACATCTAGATGCCATACAAGTATATGAAAATCTGATTATTTCTAACTATGACTCTCCTAAATCATAAATTGCTCTGTTTCACTTCTGCACAATTTCCTTGGAAGTATCTAGTAAAAAGCATTATCCTGGAAAACATTTTCTCTTGGAAGTTAAACACAGTCTAGAAGACCCTTTTAAGAGCTTATGCTAACCTATTACTATCTACTTTATAAGAAACATCATATTTTCAAGATTTATATGGGAGCTTTAAATCTACTTCTGAGTCTTTGAAGCTTAAGATCTTTAAATCAGTTAACAGCAGCAAAAACTTAAAGAGGATAGATTCAATGAAATCAGTTAAGACAACCAGTCTAGCTACTGAAGTGAAGAGAAAACATTTCAAAGGCTCATATAGTTCTACATTAGAGACCATATAGATATATGATAGCTCTTTAAAACTCGTAATGTCTACATAACAATGGATATCAAGCTGAGCAAACTTTGAAGACAATATAGTAGTATATATTACCCAAATATCACAGTGCCTTTAAAAGAACAGATGTGATTTTGATCTAAAACCTTCATGTCAGATTCAAATAGGGATAAGCACAGGAATAGGATAAAAATTTTAATCTATCTTCTTAAATTAGGCAACAGAGGTAATTAATAATTCTTTCAACTACTGTAACTTATTACAGTTTTTGACTAAGAATGTGGCACTGTTGGGATTTCAGAAACATTTTAAACAATGCCAATTGTACCTCATTCAGCCAGATGGTTCAAAGTAAGAGTAGACAGAAAAAATTCTGAAACATAAGAACTTAACTTTCATCTGTTAAGACACCAAATAAAGAATACCAAATATTAAAAATATGCATATATGAGAGATTATAGTTTACTGCTGGAGGGGAACGGAGATAGACGTGGTAAAAGAACCTAAGCTGATTAAACAGACTGGAACTGTGTGACAATGACAGGAAGGGGTTTTTGTTAAATATATATATATATGGGTTTTATATGCATATATATATATATATATTTATATAATATATATAGTGTATACACACACACAATCCTTTTACCTTTATCTTGCACTTCTTTTGAAAATCGCTCCCTTTCAATAGCTGATTCACGTTCTATCCGCTCAATTTCAGCCAATGCATCCAATTCTACTTCATCATATGACGTTATAGTTCCTTGTTGCGAAACCTGTTGCTGTGTCTGTACCACAGGAGTTTGAGGTTGTTTTGCAGCAACTGAAGTGTTCTGTTGTAAAACAGGCACTTGTTGTGCCTGAAGGAAAGCTGTCTGTTCGTGCTGCGGCAAACACTGAGCAGCGTTTAGTGGGCGGTTAACATCCTGTGGAGTAACGGGTGTTTTAGAAGTCTGTCCTGGGTACTGCACATTAAAAGGAATATCACCCTCTGATACACTGCTGTTTTCCAAACCAGAGAGCATATCATCCTGCTGGTCCATATCCGAAGATCTTACACGAGAGAGTCTTAATGTAAGCTTAGTGGAGTCCTTGGAAGGAGAACTAATGATATCATACATTGCAGCTTTTTCAGTCTGGTCTTTTTCATCCTTGCCTAACTTCATTTTCTTTTGTTTCTTTTGCTTTCTTTCTGGAGAATCTAACAATATGTCTGGGGGCACATCTCTAGGTGATGAATAAGGTGGAGGCTGAGATTGTAGGATTAAAGGTGGTCTTGATCCTAGAATAATAATTCAGAAAAACTGAACAGTTATGTTGTTTCATGTTTATATAAAAACACACTAAATATAACCTACATAATTTTAATGTGTATTTGCACATATAATCTGTGTTCACAAAAGGCCTAAATAAGATTGGTAGGAAGCACATCATTCCCAGATCAAGAGGTAATACAGATAGTTGCACTGTATTTCCTAGGAATTTTAGCAGTCCACAGCAGGTGGAGAAGGGATCATTTCAGAGAAGATGGAATCAAAACACCCACCACCAAAACCCATAGTACCTGCAGGTTCAGAATGTCAGCTATTAGAAACTAGTTAATGAAAGTAAGTTGACTATAGAAAAAAGAAAGGACAAAGATCCTTAGCAAGGTCCAGCGATGAAGACTTAATCATTGGTGTACAGGCCTTGGCCATCGCAGTCAAACATTTCTGAATTAGAAAGAAAAAAATAGGGAGGGTTCCCTACCTAAGAATGTCCATGAAAAGATGAAATCAGAAAACATATTAAGCAAAGACAAATTGGCCTTTCTTTCCTCCTTAACTTTGATTCTGCCAGTTCCTGTTCAATTTTTTTTTTTTTTTAATTTTAGGTAAATTGATTCCAACCTCCCCACCATTTATTATCTAGAGAACATTAATTGTCATAAAGAATTATTCTATCATTCCTCATATCCCCTCTTTCTTAAAATATACTCATTTCCACTTCTCCATGCACTCATTCCAAACACTGAGTATATTTAGAGATATTTTAATAACATTCTCCATTCACAAAAAGTTTCTGTCTCTCAAATCACACCAACTCCCCATATCTCTTAGCCCAGAGAAGGATTTGAAAAACAAGTAAGCTTTTCCACCTGTCCTGATAATAATTTTGAGCAATAACTTTTGGCTTAAAACAGAATGATGGTGTGACAAAACAAATGGAATAATATGCTCCAGCATCCTCTTGTTTAAATGAATCAAACATTTCTCTGATCCCATTCATTCAGTGGAGGATTGATATTCAGAAAGAGTCATTAAAATTACTACTACTCATTTGGTTTCAGGTCATCAGAGGTCAGTGCTTCTAACAACACTCAAAAATTAATTGCAAGACAGGTGTGCTTCACTGAAGAACCACCACTAAGCAAGAAAGCAGCTCTATTCTGCAGCTGAATCTCTAGCAGATACTTTGCGTAGTACTAAGGATATCAGTAAGCAGTATACCAACCTGCAGGTGAAAAAAAAGAATGGTATCTGCAGCAAAGCCTCAGTCAAAATGAAAGGTGTTCCTTTACCAATGACTTCCTTGCACAGACTCCTATACTTTATTTTCTTTTCAATTCATTCCAAGAGATGCCCAAAAATCTCTAAGCATAGAGCAGGGTATAAAGTGGACTTCTCTTACCTAGTTCTCCTTCTTTGATTATCAATGACAGCTCCACGTTCTGCTAGTGATACCCGTAATGTTGGGAAGGCCTGTGTTTCCTCATCCTGATTATCAGTATCTTTCCACTACTCCATCCCCTCCCTCCACCTTAAATTAAACACCACACAATCACTAGCGCTGAAGCCCTGGTTATGCTCTTTTGAAGTTCTCTTATTTGTCTTTCACCACAGATTTCTGTTCTTCAGACACATGCACACACATCTCCTAATTGCTGTTGCCTTTGACAACAGTTTACAAGATTTTCTTAGTGCGATGTGTAGCAGAGATTGTTAGCTACTGATTTTCCTTAAGGTAATGACAATCACTCAATGGAAATACAAGGTGCTTTTTCTTTCTCCAAATATTAGAGGCAGCTCAAAACTTTTCAGAGATCTTACTGACATCTCACTCCTTAATTCTCACTTCAAATGAGTACTTCCACAGTTTCAATGGAACACTTAGCTACTGTTATTCATAGATACATTTTGAATGGAGGACACAGGTTTGATTCTCCCTTGTCGTAAGCTTTAAGTTAATATTAAAGTATCTTTCTGATTTGATGCAATTTTCTATTTGTCATGCTGAAAAATAACACTGTAGCAACAGAAAAGCAGGTTCTTTTTATCTTTGGATAGAGTTGAGGAGGTCAGAAGGATTTCAGCGCATTTCATTGAAAGTACCTGGAATCCAGTAAATGAAGAAACAACAATACAGTTTTCCCTGTTGTAGGCAGCACTACGACTAGGCTATTTAAGAATATCTTCCACCTGAAGAAGGATTTCTGAATAGTATTGACAGTAATGCCTATAAGCTGCATTTTAAGAGATGTTCTGGCAGTAACTGCACATATTTCCAGGATGCTGAACCCTGGTTAAATCCAGAATGGAGCACGCTGAGCAGATTTAGGTCCTTTCTATGTCTGGTTTATTCTAAGCTAAGTAAGCTTGACATCTCAGAGCTCTACCCAGCAACAAAATGGTTCAAGTACCTGGCTACAATACCTAGCTATTGGTGTGAAAAGAAATGCAAAAAGATGAGGTACTCTGGAAGTTTCATTCTGCTTGGGATATTTCAATAGCTTTGAACATGTATCAGATGTAGTAAATCACATTCATGGTTTTTCAACAAACACTATAAGCCCAACTTCAGAATATTCTTTCAGAATAGAGAAATAGGTAAGCAGTTTTTGAGTGTAAATCTTGGGCTGTATTCTAATTCAAAAGAAAAGTATCTGACTTTCTGTAGCTGATCTTCCACAATATCAGTACAAGAACTTTGTACAAACTCTCTGTAGGCCAAGAACATGTAAAACTTGTCCAAGAACAAGAGACTTTCCACTGATTTCATAAGGTTATTGCATCACCACTGAGCAGCAAGTATCAATGGTCATCCAGATAATGCTAAATGTAAATGAGAAGCAGGTAACATCATAGGAGTTAAAGCCTCTGCAAAGAACAAATACAGCCATAAGCAATACTTCCAAACTCTTTCAGTAACAATCTTCCTGACCCCTCATGATAATCCTGGGATTGGTTCTCCATAATAATTAGTTTTCCTTGTGATTCCTAATGATAGATGGCATTGAGGATTGAAGAAATCTCATCAACTGCATTAGCAACTTGTAAATATCTGAGTCTTGACTGATTCCTTATCAGGTATTTCATAATGCTACAAAGAGCTATAAAATGTATTGCACTGACAGTGACTTAGTCTTCTCAAAAATGTAAAGATTCAAAAACAAAGTAGTATGAAATGGCTTCACTTGCATGTTTACACTCATCAGTAACTTGGGCAGCAAACAAACAGGCTTCTGTCCAGGACATTATATACATAACTGACATCTAAACATTGTATTTTTTGTCTGTATGCTTTTTCTTTATTATTATTATTATGCCACAGTACTCACACTTCCTCATTTAATCATACATGATACTTTCTCTGATGATCTCAGAGCCTCTTCAGAACACAGACCACTCGCCCTTCAAAGCTGGTGCACCAAACTCCTACTGTTAGCCACATTCATTGCTGTAAGGCACATGGTTATAACCCAATCATTAAAGTTACCATGAATTTAGGATTTGGATATTTGAAAGAATTATTAACTTTCTACTTGCACAACAACAAAACAGAAAAACCACAGCTCACTCCAAGTAGTATCTTCACACTCCTTTAAATCCCTTGCAGGCCAAGGTTCCCAGAAGCTAGAAAGACAGTCTTTCAACATTCCTACATGCTCTTTTGTTTCTTATGCACAAAGGTAAGAAGAACTACTAATGAACAAAAGAGGAGTGACAGATAATACTTGGTTTAGAGCACATTGGAGAGAAACATCAGGAACATTCAAGTGCTGTTACATTTTTCAATTCATGTATCTCATGAGACTCCAGAAATATTATTTAAGTGGGTATCAAGTCACTGCATGTCAAACCAGGACACTGCATTCTAGAGTTTTTACTCAAAAATCCCTTGGGAAAAGAGGCTTTAAGGAATGTTCTACATGTGGATCATTACGTTACATATGTGAGTAGTTATACTGTAAGTAAGGTCTTGAAGGCAGACACTAAGGATGGAGAAAAGACCAAAGCATAACATTGTATTAGGACTGACATACGTCTTTTGGAAAAGCTGAGAACCTGGTGATGATACCACGTGAACATATGCAAACAAATCCAGTCCACTACTGCAAAAAGATTGAGAGACTGCAATTACAGTGTGTAGATGGAATATTTTATTTTACATGATCCTCTTGAACAATGCTATATAAATCAAAAGTTTCATAAAAACAGGATCAGACAAAATTCACTGTAAAATTTTGGCTAAACCAATCTCAGAATTGGCAATAATCATCTTGAAAATTTGTGCCTCCAACAGACTCAAAAATGGAAAATACAATCTCTTGAACAGGATGGTGAATAAGTACCCAGGGAATTTTATGTAATAGTTTGTATGGTTTCAGTGCATACTAGAAGAACAAYTTATCCAAGAAGAACAATTTTATCAAGAGAATAACTAAGTGGTAATATTCCAACATGAGTGTGTTAAGAACACATATCATCAAATAAAACTAATTTCATTCTGTAAGACAGTAGGACTTGTGGATTAAAGAGTGTCATATGCGGGCTTTAGCAAGACTTTCTGCATCGTTTCTCATAAAAATTTCATTAACATGCTGAGGAAATATGGTCTAGGTAAAACATAAGACTGCAGTAAAAACTGTATTCAAAGAGTATCACAGTAAAAACAGGTGAACATACCAACTGCAGCTTTCCAGAGTACTGTTCTAGCCTGGCAATATTAAGTATTTTTCATTAACAACTCTTAACATAATAGAGAGTAGTTTCATTAATCTGAAGATGATATCAAGCTTTTAGAATGAAGTGTTTGAGAGAGAAGCCTGAAAATGATTTTAAGTATAGAATCAAAATTTACAATTATTTCGACTATATGGAATAACTATTTGAAACAAATGAAAATCAATAAGAATAAGCACAAACTTTCTATTTACCTCTGAAAGAGCAAGGTAAATAAGCTCTACAGAAAGAGAGCCATATGTTTATAACAGCTTATGAACTGAATCTAATTTATCGTTGCCAAGAGTAGTCATACTTTCATACATAACAGAAGTATCTTACAGAAGAGATGTCTACTATAATTTTCCAAGTACTCATCCTTCAAAGTTTTCAAATAGAGTTCTATGTACAACTTACAGCTACAGAACACCAAGACAAATTTAAGTCAATTAGAATTCAGATAAAAGCAACAGAGACAACTAGAAGCTTAGAAATAATGACTTATGAAAAGACAATAGAAAGAAGTAGTGCTGTTTAGTCTGTAGAGGGTTAGTTTGGAGAAAAATATGATAATGGTCTTTTATATATAAATGCTATAAAAAAAAAAATGTGAACTGTTTTTCCTCGCCCATCAGAAATAAGTCAACAAATATCAAGCCTAACTGCAACAAAAATAATTCAGGCAAAGCATTAGGAGGAAAAAGAAAAGCTCTCTAGCTCTAAGAACCTGAACAGGATGCATGRAAACTGTAAGGAAACTCCATTACTTCCATTTTAAGAAAAATTCAGACACAAGCTACTGGGAATGATAATGGAGCAGCTCATCCAACAGTAAGATAAGAAGATGGAAAGACCTCCAAGTCCTTTCCTGTTGCCTCTTCTAAGATCCTTGAAAGTTACTCTGGAAATCTCCCCACTTTTGTTATAGATGTAAAGCAAGTATTACTTATTCTGATGAACAGACTATGTTAACATTTGTCTTCAGAGAACATCATTTCACTTAGAATTCCAACTTAAAAGGATAGCATACGAGACAAATTAGAGGGCAAAGAATACACATTTGGGAGTTTCTTGGAAAAGATTTTATTTGCTTTCCATACTCTCATTCAATAAATTTCAGGGAAGAATTTCATTATTTTCTCCATAGCTTGAAATGCCTAATGAAAAACTAAGCTTTGGCTGTTCTAGTTTAGAACTGTTTTATTCAGATGCATTCCTACACAACAAGTTAATACTTGAAAAAAGAAGCAAGGATGAATGCTTATTTTGGCCTTGTCAAAAAACTTACTTGGATAAATTTCCTCCATTTTTCTTTCAAAAAAGAGCGTGAGTAGTTTTTTTTTACACTAATATTTGTGGATTTCTCCTTGCCAGCCATTAATGTATTTGGAGACCACACGTACAGGAATCTCTCTGGAGAAGTCTTACAGATCCTCAAGAAAATAAAAAATAATCTTTCCAAGCATCCACTGAAAGATAACAGCCTCTACAGAAAATCTGGGTATTTTTGTAATTTTCACTATCTTAAATAATTTTGGAATGGTATGTCGGAATATTTCCTACGAAAGAAAGATAAACAATTTCTGTAAGGAAAATAACTTAATTCTGGAAGAAAGTGCAGAATGGAATAGAATAATGTGTTCTTGCTACTCCTTACAAAAGTTTCCCCAGGAGTTAACAAAACTGTTGGGAAGCAAGTAACTGTAGATATGCAAGCTCTTCACTTTGGCAGGTGGTGGACGAAGAACACTGTGGAAGGCTTCTCTTAACACAAATCTTTAGAAGCTGTTCCCTCCTTCCCCCCCCTCCCCAAAATAATAATAAAAAAAAAATCTTTTGTTAGGTTCTAGAGTGGTGGGAAAGAGTAGAATAAATGAACAAAGGATTTTGATGAGTAGTCCATTTGGCTAAGAGATACCATATTTACTGGAGTAAAAGAGGAATTTTACTCTGTTGAGTGAGTAATCAACCAAAAGAGCAAGTATACCTTCTCTCATCTCTCTCAAATAGTTTCCCAAGTTGAAAACAAAACTTTTTCCTCATTCAGGTTCGGTCATTCAGACAGCTATTGTTCAGTCTTAGAGTAATTAAAGCATTGCACAATCAGAAATCTAGAAGTCCCTGTTTTTTGCATGTAAAAGTACAGAAATGTAGACTGTATCCTTATCTACCATAATTGCCTCACATTTCTATATTAAGTAAGAAAGCTTAAGAATTGTAATACCTTTCCTCAGATCTTTCTCTGGACACATGAATAACTCCAACGCCATTCCTTCTGGCCTCCCAAACAATGAAATATTTTGATAGTTTTCTTTACCAACGTTTGCAGACTTGCCAACTAAGCTTTAAAGGGTTAATGGGAGCAGCAACAAAAAGTGTAGCCTAAATACTTGCTGTTTGTTCATCACTGGAAAATCTATCCATGCAACCAATTGCTTTCATTTCAAATCACACGTCAAAAGCTCAGTGTCAGTGATCACAGATTCAAAGTAACATTAAAATTATCAACACCTCTTGAATACATTTCTAAAAAGAGAGATTAGAGGAAGCAGGTGTCTGGCAAGATTCTTGCAGCATCTAGAACTGGTTCTCTTAATTGGCATTCACTAATCTCCACTTCAAGAGGACAAAATGCTAGCATTAGCAGTAACAGAGTATTTCAGTTTTGTGCTTTATCAACCAAAAGAGAAGTAGATCTAACACTGTAACATACAGGTAAATAAATCAAAAAGTTCCTCTTGCACTTTTTCAGCCTTTGCAATGCCATCTAAAAAAGTATGCCTTCAAAATGGATTCTCAGAGAACCAAATGAAATAGCAGCAATTTACAATGCTGTTAAACTGACTATAAACAGGGATTTTGTGGACAATACACTGAATAAAGGAGAAAAAGACACTTAGTCTTGGCCATTTATACAAGTCCTACAAATCCTTTAGTGCAAGACCTCCTAAAATATTGATGTTGTTGGCATGCCATACGAATTCTTCTCACTCAGCTTCTACTCACATTTCTAAAATCACTGTTTAACAAAGTATATATCTATACACGATGAATCACAAAAATCAGGTAACAGTCACATGATCATAGAGGATCAGTTAAGAAGGGACCTCAGGAAATTTCTAGTCCAAACTCCTGCTCAAAGCAGAGTGAGCTAGGAGATCAGAACAGGTTATACAGGTTTTATTCAGTCTGACCTTGAAAACCTCCAAGCATGGAGACTGCATAGATTCTCTAGGCAACCTTTTCCAATGCTCGACTGTCCTGATGGTGAAAGAGTTTTTCCTTATATCCAGTCAGAACACCTCTTGCTTCAATTTATGTCTGGTGTCTCTTGCCCTCCCTCTATAAACCACTCTGAAGAGCCTGACTCTTGATAATCTCCTCGAAGGTATGGAAGGCTGCTCTGAGGTTCCCCTACAAAGCCTTCTCAAGACTGAACAAGCCAAGTTCCCTCACCTTCTTTGTAATCTCTCCCATTTCTTGCTCTCCCTCTCCACCTAAACTGACCATCCAAAAAGATTTAATTTTATTCCAGTGCTAAACAGAAGAAAGGATTGTTGCCTTTTTTTTTCTCCCCAAACTATTGCTATGTAAGTGCATAAGCACTGAAATACTAAATTACCAGGACTATTTCCAAACCTCTATTTTGCTACAGCTCACACATCTCAGTCATTGTTTCTTAGGGATAAAATTATAACCAGCAGTATGCATTCTAGATTTTAGCATAAAGAATTATTTTGAGCAGATTTTTCTGTTCCTGTTTACCTGGCTGATAATATGCCCTATTCCTTCTCTCCAACTAAGGTTTTTAGGCTTCCTTTATACTAGATGTATTGTGCTCACTGAATTAATTTTAATTTCATGTACTTGAAATTTCATGATTACAGTTAACACAAGTGCTGCATGTTAAAACACTTCTGAGCTAATTAAGCGTTCAATACTCGTAATGCTGCCTTTAAACCATTTGTTATATGGAGCAACTGAAACCATTCTTACAGTACAATTTAATTCTCATACTGGAAAGGATTTACAATCCTTCTGTCCTCCATGAATTTGAACTTTGTTTTGAAGTATCATTAGTCAGTTTTTGAATCTTCAAAAACTTCTGAACCAGGGCTCAAAATAATTTTGTAACTGAAATCTACTGACATACTCTCAAGTCCTATAAGAATATAGGAGTCAAGAAAACTAAGTAAATATCTCTTTAAAAAAATCTGTCTTTTATAATTGGGAAAAAATACATTGGTATACATTGATATATARAACTGCTAGACTACCTTTAGGGGTTCCATCACTTCCAGCTGGAGAGCAGACTGACTGTGGTGACCTCAAGGAAAAGGACGCAGCATTCCTTATGGAAGGATCACCATCCTAAAATGGCAATGATAAAAATCAGTATTATGAACAGGAATACTTTATAAAATAAGCCCGCAATTAGTACACACATTGATAGGATGGAGCAGACCAAAAATATTATTAGTTTAAAAAAATATATCAGATGACAAACACTATAAAAATATTTATCTAAATTAGAATCTGCAATTTTAATACTGCTATATACACAATATTCCAGAGTGCAGTTGGCCCTGATAAGAATCTATAACCAGAACGTTCACACAGAAATAAATTTATGTAAATATCTTTTAAAGTATTTTCAGCTGACAACGAAATTCCATTTAGAAGTTTGTTACAAGAATGTCTAGTAAAGAGCTGATAAACAGAAGTATGAACCCTACACAATATCAACTGAAAAAAATAAGCATAGAAAGTAGTTTTTAAAACAAACTCACCATTTCTTCCACTTAACTTACCCTTAAGCTTATCTAGAATGCCATCTTATTTTTACAGTTATAACCAAACTAACTTTGTACTTATACTCTTCACTATACTCACATCGGGAGTGAACAAAATCTGTAACTCTCCTATTGCGCTGGCTGAGATGGATAAATTAAAAGTTGAAATCCCTCAAGTTGTGTTATACACAAAATCTCCACAGTCGGATAGGAAACAACTTGATGGCTGTTTGCAGTACTTCCCCCAACAGAGCAAAAATTCTACTGTATTTTCAGTTTTGCATAGAACGACCTGCTTCAAAGGAATCTGTAATTTATGGCAACCATCATCATACCAGAATATCGATTACAATGTAAGGAGGTTCATGCTCAATCTTTAGTTGTAAGATATTGTGGAAAAAGAGTCAAAATGATATACATAAACCACTCTTCAATTTCCCCTTTTGATGTTCTGCATGTTTTTTCTTGGTTTAATAGAGCCCTCTGCTGGTCAAGAGCATACTTATTCACAGTCAGTAACCTGACCAGTTTTAAGTTTTATAGAACAGTATTTCCCATTTTTAGTTTTTTTTTTTTTTTTTTTTTTTTAAGAAAAAACAGTGTCTAGGTTAAAACAAATGTTTTCAAAAAGAACAAACAACTCATATTTATAAAAAGGCAATTTCTGTAAGTACAGACAAATCACAAGTCTATCCTTATAAAGAGTAAAGTTGTAAGAGTGAAGCTATAATTACATGAAGTCTCCAAAGAAGCTCTAGCTTATTTAAYGTTTCCTATTTAATTCTGAATCTTGGTTACTCCACTAGCTAATATTCTAATGTACCTTTCACTGAGCTATCTGCACACACAGTTCTTATAAATGTTTTCGTTGTTTTCAGTCTGAATGTTCATCCGTCCCACAATTTTTTTGTTTTTATTTTTTAAAAAATCTTTTGGGGCAATTTCAATCAAATAAAGARAATGTTAGAAGAATCAAGTTTAATAAGCTTTCTACATGTTTCTATAAAAATCAGGATCAGGGTGTGAGAAAGCTAGATTGGTGTTTCAAGGGTGAGGCAGCCTGCAGAGACGGGCAACGACGCATTCCCTTTGGCAATGGCCAAATGGGCTCTCAGGTGAGAAAACCACACGTGAAGAAATTAAACATCCAGATGCAAYGCAACAGAGAGCGCTGTATCGCCTTAAACTTACATTCATATCATCCTAAGTTGAAGTGAATTCACTTCCACGCGTATGATTTATTAGTTTATTACGTTAAAACTACTTGATTTTTGTCAAACTTGCTTTATCTTTGAATCATAATAACCTCCTTCACACATACACAAAATCCCAAATATTGAAAGAATTCAGCCGAGTAATTTTTTTAGCAAGTAGCATACAGGTTTTGTTATGATGGAGGCGACACTACAGCCACGGCCGCCAAGGGCAAAGGCAGAAGCGCTACCTTTCACTAGGATACCTAGAGCTGACCGGGCAGAGAACCTGTCAGGTCCGCACGCCGCTGCTAGCGCACGCGCGACTTACGGCAAATGCACGTTTACTGTTTCCTAGTTCAGAGCCAAATCAAATGCCAAAATGTAAGCCAAAACAAACTGAGGCACGCTCTCATACATCTTTCAAAAAAACCGAAAAAAATGAAAAAAAAGAGAGTCTTCAATTCAGTGTACGTGGACTGTACCTTCAAGTGTGTATTTACTGATTTTATAAAAATCTTATGTTGCAAATAAACAACATCCTCTAACTATTCACAACTTTGTCAACTTTGGTTTTAAGTAATAAAACCCTGAAATTAAGTACTATAGAACAATTAAAGCAAATTTTATGATTTAATAAACCTCATTTATAACCACATCTATGCCAAATGTTACACAATTAAAATGAAGTATAAAAAGTACAATTATGATAAAATATAATTACATGAATACGTCCATTAAGAAAATGCATAAAKGGATAAAAAAGTAAGTTGTAAAGATGAGCATTTTGGAAAAGACAACTAAAATTTCCAGAAACTGTTTGCTTTACTTATATTTATCAGACACCTGTTCTTAAGTCACACGAAGCTTATTATGCTCTATCTCTCTATTTCATATATCTGAAAATTTAAATACAAAATGGACCAAATATATTTTTTACTACTTTTTATCTTAGTATTTCTCCAATTACATTAATGATAGCATGTTTTGTGTTTGCATAGTCTGTTGGTTTTGAATGAGTTTCATTTGTAAATTCTCATGAACGAGAAAGTTGTTGCATTGTTTGGATCACAAAATTTGTGATTTTTTTTTTAATATTCTTTCTTTAAACATTGAAATAAATTATCCTAATATTAAGTTCTCCAAAAATCTTAAACCAAGATTCTCTTGATAGTGTGCCTTTAACATAGTTGGAGGATGTATGTGTGTTTAATGCCAAAAGCAGCTTCCTATTTTCAAGGATTTGCACCACTGAAGCAGAGACTGACAGAAACATCTCACAATTCTGTAGTATAAGATTCTTTCATAATAAAAAAGTTTTATTTGAAATATTACTGCTTAGTTAACCTTTTTTTTTTTAAACAGGACTTAGATTCATTAAAAACAAGATTAATAGAACTGATGACACTCTCAGATCTATTGTATTAACTCTGATAAGGGATTTAAGGAGCCTAATGTTAATAAGTGGATTTGTTGACTGCAACTGTTATTTAGTTGCACACGAGTTACCCCCTGCAAGCTAAAGAAAACACTTTAAAGAAAGAAAGAAAAAAAAAGAAACAAAGTTTTGCTCAAAAAGTGTTGTAGACATCGCTATGATCACATTATTCAAAGAGCCTAGCGTCAAAAAACAAAACTGAAACTCAAAGGCTCTCCACTTAAAAGCTGTCAAGAGACTGGGTGGCAAACTTGTAAGGAAGAATTTCAACAAGCTTCTTCCACAGGATGAGATGCTTATTAAGAAGAAAAATGATCACTAGTTTAGGAAAAGACTTTGGAGAAGTTTGGAGTATCATTTTTTTTCCTTTAGAAATTGGCACTCTAGAGTTTGGCAAGAATTTCTCCTATGTTAACCGAAGTTACTGACACATGAGGAAATCTCTTAAGGAGAAATCAGGCCATAAAGCACATAATAGTACAGGAAGAAGAAAGGTCCATAGGAACTCTTGCCTTTGACAAAACCAAACTACTGTCCAACAGGTTATTCAGGTATTTCAAGTCCAATTGAGAATTACAAGGATCCTCAGTGAGACAAGTTAACTAATGCCTGTTTAGATTCTAGTATTGTTCGCGTTAACATACTACTACAGTAATTGTAGCAACACTCTATTGTTTCTTAAAATAAACTTATATAGGAGTGAGATTATTCACTTTCCATAATTTCAACAGAATGGATGCTATAAATGGTTCCAAAAAAAAGACAGGCCACATAAGAAAAAAATTCACCTGCTAAGGTTAAAAGGTTCAGTGTACATGTGTGAAAATGAAATATACTTTCAGGATTTTTATGCATCAACAGCAATGTATTAAAATATCTGACTTTTATGATAGCTAAACACATATTTGCTTTATCATAATAAACCAATTTAGGCAACATACATCACTACTTAGTCTGTGCACCATCTGTAGGTAGTCTTCATTTGGGCCATGTCTAGAATTATCAGCATGATGATTAGCTGAATTGCCAGACAACTGACTTGAAACTTTATTTTCATGGAGGTTTCTCATCCCACCTGAGACAATGGGACTGGATACTGAAGCTGAAATAAGAAAAAAATAAATAATTATACTGATAGACACACATAAGCACGCACGAGCTACCTCTAAAAGGTCTTACAAAAAACAACTTAATAGCAGATATTAATGAAAGATGGCTGCAAGAGGTCTGTAATCTGAGCAAGAATCCAAATTACTAGATTGAATCTTTTTAACACAAACACTTTGAATTAAACCAGCTAAGACCTGAACTYTCAAGAGGATTCAAAAACTCAATTCCACATATAGGTTAGTCAAGCTTCTCTCCACAGGTACTGTAATTACAGCCAGTGTCACGTTCTTAGAGGTTATAGGAAACCTCTAAGGTTTTTTTTTCTTCTTCAAGATAATTTGTGTTGACTTATCTTGGTATAACAAACTTCTGATATATACATCTAAAAYGTAACATCAAATATAGAACAGGTATATATTTTCTAAAAACAGTAACTTTAAGAACATATTATTTAGAAGAATCCAACAAAAATTATACTTACCAAAAAAACATGTCTAAGGTTCCTAGATACTTTAACAATGTTTATGTTGTTCAAGATTGTTTCAAAAAAGGAGAAGAACAAAGAAATCCATTCATTCTGAAGGTTGTCTTCGCCGGTTACTGTGTACTTTGAGCATAATTCTGGCCAACTTAGAACTAGTCTGATCTACACTACAAAGGTTGGGTAAAGTTAAATGAGCTGTCAGCAGAATTGTCACTTGCTCTGGCAAAAATGAGTTCTTTACAACGAGTTCTGACAGCTATAGTTTGTTTTGATTTTTCTAGTTATGTGTAACTATGGGAAGTAAGTGTAAATAGAGGAGCAATGGCACATGAAGATGCGTTTTCTCTTATCCTCCTCCCTCCTCTCCTTTTTTTTTTTTTTTTTTTTTTAAGTATATACTGCCAATGGTAGAGTCAGCTAAGCAAAATTTAAACATACCAAAAAGTTCCCTATTACTTCAAAGTTTTGCATTAAGCACATGGCTACTCCAAGGAAATTAAAGAGCTGTAAAATGTGCACGTTAAGGTAAAGTTGCATGAGATAGGAAGAAAAAAACAAAAACAAAAAAGCGAACCAAACATCACAGACTTACCTTGCTGCATTTGAGGATGTGGTGTGTAACTGGGAGGATGTGAATATGGCATGTATCCTGCAGGGCTTTGAGGAGCATATGGACTAGGCACTGGACTGTTCTGTTGTGCCAAAAATCTGTTGCCAGAGCTTGTCTGTGGTGGCACAAACCGGCTAAAAATAAAATAAAAGTTTTTTAAAAAGTTGGAAAGGACAAGGTAGGCACATTTATTATTCTTTTGGGAATACTAAAACTCTGGAACATTATAAATTTTGGAAGAGGTGCAGTATTCCAAGGTAATCAAGAAACCCCCTCAAAAGCATTAATTTTCACAAATTATCTATATCTTCTCAAATTCAATTATTACTTAAGAGCCACAGTCTGAGTGCTGCATTAGCCAAAGTAAAAGAGAGAATAAAAAAAACACCCGTAAAACCTCCACCTGGTAAAAGGCAAGACTGGCACAAGTTATAAACATTTACTCAAATATGTGATTTCCAAAGTCATTCATAGTTTATTAAAAGCTTGAATGAAAATGGCAGCTAGGATTTCATTATCAAATGATGATTAGCTTGCTAGCATTAACAACGAGCCATTTACTGACAATGCAAATATTCCAGTCAGATTTCAAAGAACTTCAAAAATCTAACAGAACTACACTGCCAAGGTACAGGAAAGTGACAGGCAGTTAGATAGGATTTGACCCAGTCCCCTGAATACATTTTCTTTCATTGGCTTTATCTTGGCAGGATCCTGGAGAGAGGAAGCCATAAAAATAAAGCAGGGTTCTGACAATACTACATGTACACTATAATTTGAATTCTTTCTTGCATCAGTTTTCCAAAAAACAAATAAAGTAAGAAGTACTTCAAAAAGTTATTAATCAGATACAATACATGCTTTAGCAACTCCTGGTTCTAAATAACAACCCCATAGAAGGTAAATTTGCATTTAAAGAAATACTTAACACAAGGATTTTGCAAGGATTGAGAAGACATACCATGTTGTAATAATCAAAATCTATGAAACCTTCTTCAATATCATTTTTAGACAAAAACGCAAAAATACAAAAGCCCACAACAGCTCTAAAGCATTTGTCAAAACAATTGCATTAAGTAAAATGTGAAATAAAATTGTTCATTTTAATAATTTTTATCTAGTAACTGCAGATGGACTCTGTTAAAGATCAGTAACTAGGCTAGAACTGCACGCAAAACTCTTTCCCCGAGTCCAGAGTACTAGAGAAAGCCTGTTAAGAAAGGCCTAGATTATAGGTACTTGCCAGCTGCTGACACTCAAAGGCTGAAAGTGAACTAGACAGTTGAAAACRAAGCTGCAAGAAGACTGTATAACTTAAAGCAGTACTCCATGATTTAACAAGCCTTGCCCACCTTCCTGTCACACTGCTAGTCTTCCACATGCCAGAACACATGACCTCTTCTCTCCTGTCCTCCTGCCACCACTGTCAGCCTCTGCCTCAGGCAGAGAACAGCTGGAGGGGTGGCAGGAGGATTCCTTAAGCAGGAAAGTAAAAGTTTTATCAAAACGATGAGAGGGAAAGACAGTGAAGAATCATGACTAGCAACAAGAATACAGAGATTCMTTCACTGACAGGAAGATGTTTAGCAAGTGCTGTATTTGACTTGGTGAGCTTAAAAAACTCACTCTGCTGCCAGGCRAATGTGAGATTTGTCTTGACAATGATCATCTTACTCCCACTCACATACGTGCAACAAAAATTGATGGTCGCGGTTGAATCTGAAGTTCACTGCCCGCCCCACCAAACCCATTTAAAAAACAGTATTACCTGGAAGGGCTATGTGAGATAGTGGTTTGTTGGTAATTGGAAGATGCAGGACTACCACGCATGGAATTCTGAGAAAGATTAAACTGCGACATCATCATCCCTATTAGAAGAAGACAGCAGCATTACTTCATATGCATTCTCTTTTCAATCAATAAAGTCTCTCATTTCACATATGATTCATTTCACATACAATTTCTTCATAAAGGAAGAAATTATAAAGTTTACACACACATTAACATCTTCTACTGACAACTGTTAGAAAACATTAAAAGCAATCCATTTCATGCAAGATGCCTATTTTACACCATGACACATTCAAAAAAAGCATTATGTTCCTTAAAGATGTGATAATTTGCTATAAAKTTCAACAGCAGTTCCTTCCTTACTGTTCCAACCTGAAATGTGTTTGTAAAAACAAACGGTTTATAGCAAGACACTGTACATATTCCAGAAGCCAGAGCAGTGTGTACAGCAGTGCAYGCAATACTCTCTATGCCAAGTAAAAGATCTGGGAACCTCACAGCAAGTCAGAAGACCACAGAAAACTCTCTCATTTTTTGAGCGAGAACAGTGGTGCAAGATGCTCTTTCTCAGCTCCTCGCATGCCTTAGTGGTCCCTTCTTACTCAGGGACAAAAATCATTCAACTCTACCTCTGCTAGTAAGCAGTGTTACCTAGGAAGTTGCCATAACATTTTAAGTTGCAAAGCAGAATCAGTATTGCATCCTTAGACTAAAGCCATGATTTGGAGATTCAGGAACTGCACTACCTGTCAAGTCAAAGCCTCTAATCACTTGAAACTAACTTACATCTTCATTATGGATAATTTTTTAACTTTTACCTGGGTGATTTTAGTGACAGAATCAACATAACTATATCAGTGTCAGAGTTCATGAGCAAAACGCAACTCATGAAGCCACAGCAAGTGATCCACAGCCATGTGCAAAATCACATCACTGTTATAAGCATTTTAAACCAAAGGTTTGAGAGCAGGCTGAGAGTAGTCCACAATCCAGAGCGTTTGGGAGCCAATCCTTCAATTACTACAACTGATTTCAATTACTACAGCATTTACACAAGAAAATTTCGTTTCAGAAACCCTCCCTGTCACTCTCTTCTCTTCTGCCTTTCCCCCGAGAGAAGAGCTGGGCTAACGGCCCCAAAACRCGGCCGCCCTTCCCTCCCAGAGGTGAGGAGGGCCGTGTGCCGAGCACATCAACCCACGAACTAGCTGAGAACAGCAGTGAAGGTGTCCAGTTATGCGGAAGAAATTCAGGACTTTTATACTTCAACACAGAGATCATTTCAGGACCATGAACTACTGAATAACAGAAGGCAGATCCTTAGCTCCTGCAAGGCTTGTTTAAATGGGCACTGGTTGCCTTGCACAGAGGAAGGGAAGAAGAAACTTTGGTTTGCAGTACAAACCCCAGAGTTGCACTGCAAGTTGCCTGTGGGCATTTCCTATAGGGTCGTTTTTTAGTAGGGAAAGTTCCACGTGTGGCCATTTCACATTGGTTTGTATCTTACGGATATTCCACCAGACTATGGTATATTCACCAACTATTTTAAAATTTTTTGTCAAACTACTAACCCTTAAAGTCCACGTACAGAAAGCTGACAAAATGTGCCCACATTAAAGCTATACAGMTGCTGCAAAGACAGAGTTTCATTTCATACTTAAAGCAGCGATTGCATTTTTAGTATACATGAAAGACACATTCATCTATCTTATCCTCCCCAATTTACAACACTCTTCAAAACAYGGAGGAGTACTTGTTTGGTTTAAAAGAGTGACAGAAAATTTGCTTGCTTACGCAAATTAAGAAAACTAAAAATTACTCTGTGATAGCCAATTCTCTTGTCTCTTTCACCGTCGCTCTCTCTTATTTTTTATTTTATTTATTTTATTTTAGGTTTTTGGCTATCTGGATAACTTGAAAAGAATAGTCTCTCCAAAGTTTCCATACAGATAGAAGTCTGCCTGGTAACGATGTAATGATGAAGGAGAAAAAAGACGCCCCAAAAATTTAGTCTAAAATCAGTTTATCTGTGGCTATTAATACTAAAATATCTTACTTGTATTCATACATTTTTTTACACTGCTGTATCACTACAGAGCAGATTTACAGCTTCACTGTACATTTCCACACCTTAAATATTTTTAGATATTTCAGAATTTCTTTTAACTGCAATTTTCATTTTGAATGATGGTAATGCTCGGTTTTGAAAAATCATCATCCCAGTAATAACATTCCAATAATATTTTTCCCTAACACATACTCCCAATCTTGACTATGATTTTTTTTTTTAATGTTTGGAAAAAAGTAATACATTAATTCTATTTTAGCATTTCTAATAAATGTAAAAGAATGTGCTATGTAAAAACACAGTTCAAGAGCACAGACAATGCCTTGTATGGTTAAACCTCTTTTCAGCATCATGCCTATTGAAGCTGAGACAGCTGACCAACAGGCGATTTTTCAGGTAAACATATGCTCTTAATGAAAGTGCACGTCTGCAGTGTTTTTCCCCTCTGACAGGCAAAAATGCACATTATTTTAGACTTCTTTCTAAACAAATCCACTGAAAGGAAGAGACAAGCATCGAGGGGGTACACAGAAAAAGTTATTTTGAAAAGTAAAACTATCCAAAAGCTTATTTTTAAGTAACTTATTATAAAAAAGAAATCCAGTTCACTCATATGCTACAAGAATCAAGCCAGATGTAGTTACAAGACAACATTCAGAACTTCCTATGTGATCTGATGAAAAAGGTCCAAAACGAAATCAACATGTTGCCCTTTACGCAAAGTTAGGCCAGATGCTGCACGGCGATGCGATTCAGTCTGTTCAGACAGCCTGATAWTTGAAAATAGTCTGAGAAAATTCAACACAAAATATAGAAACACACTGTATTTCACTCCAAAATTAGTTTGGAAAGTATATGAAGAACTACAACAGTGGGACAGAGAATAATTAACTTTTGCTAGCAGACCAATGCCTGGGTAGCTGTAAGAAAGAGACAGATGGCATAAGAGCTGAGCATTGCCACTAGGATACCTGAGACCAAAAATGTCAGCTTTTTTCCTATTTTTTCTCTCTTTTTTTTTTGGGGGGGGGGGGAGGGGGGGGTGGTGATGAATTTTTTATAAGCGGTCAAAAACCCCCCCCCTCCAAAAGTCTACATACTATGTCTCTTTCTCAGATTATTAACATAAAAAAAAAAAAAATCCCCTGCTCTAAACTCAGCCTTGAACTAAGAATCAGTACAAACTTGGGGACTAATAGTACAGAATTCTGCTTGTGCTTTACCCTRTATTCACAAGAATTCAACACATAATGTTTAGCTTTCTGGAGTTGCTTCTGCTTCCTGACAGACTGTACTAAGCCAAGAATTTTATTTCACATTTAATATAATTCTTTAGCCWGATGGTCCTTCCAATCCTACATTAGGAAAGAAGGTTGGGAGAAACGAATTTGAGTTCACTTTGCCCATACGAATGCCAGAACTGACATTCAAGGGAGCATCATGCAGAGTCTCTTCCAAACTAAGCAGGGAGGTGGTCCACTTCCTTCACTGCTCCTTGTCAATTGGGGGCTTTACAGATGCTGGRGTTACAGCGTCCAGCACGGACTTCACTATGCATTTGACTCAACAGAAGGTGGAGAGATGATACCAGAAAGCATTTAGGCTTTCACCGCCATTTTTAGAAGTATATAACAAACCTTAAGGAAAAGCAAAAGAGATGAATTTGAAATGCTAGAAGACAGCGTCAGAAAACAGAAAGCGAATCAACGCCTCAACATGGCAGTATAGCCTCCTTGGGCCTTGGAGAGCTGAATGGGACATAGTAATGGATAAACTTACCACAATTTACCAGCAACTGGTAACTGGTAAAGACCCACCTATTTCCAGGTAAGAGTGTTAGCTATTTCAAGTGAAAATACAGTCACACTTTGCACAGCTTTTCCAAACATTCATTCCAGCACCTTCTTCCTCTCAAAATACTGTGTCTACAGATCTGCTCATCCTCTCTTCCCCCTTTTTCTCCAGTCTCTAAAATCATAGTTATGTTGAAGTCTTTGCAATTATTCAGGATTAAGGAAAACTATATTAAGCATTCAAGAAAGTTTTAAAAGTATGATCTCTTCTGGTTCTCTAAAATACTTTGTTAACCTAACATCAACTATTAAAGTTTCATATTGAATTATCATATATAACTCTTTAGTAATATTTTTCTTCTGAAGCACATTTGCTTAAAATACAGTTGATCGTATTTCATTAGGGATTACTTTTAACCTGTTGAATCAAGCTACAAAAGTCTCTCCCCTCAGTAAAATCCAGAAAATTAATCTCTCACTTATGCACTGGCCCAAATTATTTCATTCCACCAAACTGGTGCAAAATCTTGACTCACATGCATTTTCTTTGTGGGACCACTATACAAGCTGGCAGTACGGTCAGAACTCTTCACACAGCTGGAAAAATAATATTCTCTCTCTGCTTTTCATCAGACTAACTAAACACAGAATCTGCATTCAGCTTTCAGAGTTTAAATTTCAAAACAGATCAATAAAGTTCTAAATATTTAGCATTGCCCTTAAAAATCTTCATCCAAGAAAACATCCATACTCTGCAGAATAACACTATGTGCTCTGTCCTRAGCAATTTTTACTGAAATATCATACGGCTTTTTATTCACTCCAGTAGTATACCCACTACACCTCAAAGGAGCATTAGCTGTAGAAAAGTTAACTTCTGTAGGACTACACAAACTGTTGAGCAAAGTCATGGCTGAGAGGAGCTGTTAAGCATGGTACATTATTCAGTATGTTTCCTTGCCTCGGTACCACTAAGAACTACCACTATTACGATGTAGTACAATTGCACAGATTTGCAGCAAGATCAAGGCATATCTTTCCAACCTACAATTGTTTATTAAGACAAATACAGAAACTGACCCATAAAGAAATTCAAATAAAGTGATTGAAAAATGAAATCCAACCAATCCTTCTTCTACAAACCAAACACTGTCAGTGATATTAAACATTATCTTTACAAAGTACCCACCGGAGTTTATTTCCGTATTTACTCCAATAGAATCACCCTTAGAAGATATTAAGATATATGGCTTGACATCGTTATTAGATACAAGATAAGGCACAAATATCATGTATCTGCTCCATATATATATTTGTGGTTAAGTTCAGTCCCATAAATTTAAAGAACAATATAAAATGCAATCATTAAAACAAACAAAGAAAAGAAAGAAACAAACAAAAACCTTACCGCTTTGTACCCCGTATCTGTTTTGCATGCTTTTCTCCCTGAAAACATTAGGATTCCTTGCCAGGATAGCCTGCAGCAGGACCGGTATATCTCCCTCTGGATCATCGCTGCCAAGGTTATCTTTCAATTCTCTGGAATTGTGGAAGTAAACAAATAAATAGGCAACCGCATTTTCAAACTGTAAAAAGCTACAGGTCAAGTAAAAATGCCCTATTCACTATTAAGATATAGGAAAAAAAAAMCCCACAAGTTTGCAAAAGACTGTTCCCTGCCTCTGTTTTTCATTCTTCCCCTTGTCTTATGGCACGGAAGAAGAGGTATTTGTGCTAGCCTTCAAAATTATTTTCTATTAATAAGCCCCTACATATACACAGCTATCACTTTCGGACCATTACGAAGTTTCTTATATCTACTTTAGTATCTTGATCTTCTACACAAAAGCAGAATACTTTGGCATAATGACCAAGAATGACTCCTACTACTGTAGGAGTGAAATTAAGAAATAAGACATACATGAATTTATAGCATTCATGTTGCAGCCAACACTTTGCAAATATATTATTTTTAAAAACAGAAACTCTGTGAGATCTGTGATRTCACAACAGTCCCTCTGAACCATCAAAAATGCAACAGATCTTCTTTAAATGCACTTTTGTTTTCTTTCATTATTTGTTTTGAAGACTTTTAGAAATTACTTCTGTTTGATCAAAACAACTGACTGGAACACGTAGGAAAAAGACAGAGCTGTCCAGACAAGCCAATTTAACAAACCACAGGGATAAATGAAAAGATAAAATACATATTTAACAAACAGATGACACACTAGCATACTTGCTAATTCAGTTCTTAAAATACTTACGTTCAAGGTCTAATCAGAATTGCCAAGGGTTTTTTAAGGAAGTTCTTTGTGTAATTTAGGCATCTAATTCTATTCTATCTCTGTATTTCTCTATATGTACTATTAACCAAACTTGAACACAAATCAGTATTGCACAAGCAAAAATACRGAGTACGCACTCATAACTAACAAGCGTGTAAAAAGCAGTGGATGTATAAAAAGCCCCCCAAAAAACAAAATAAAACCAGTTACACATAAGGCTGCTGGACAATTACTAACATTGTGATTTACAGAAACTGTTACACAATGGTACTCCCCTAGTGGCACTCCTAATGGTAACCTGCATGTTCTTATTTTCAGATTGTCACAAAAATCCTTCTTCTCAATCCTTCTCATTTTAATCTCAAGGAAAAAAGATGCTGTTCTGATATAAGAGCTGAAATTTAAAATACATACATGTGGTCTGTTGACACCTGATTGAGACTGTGTACGAGCTGTGAAACCAGATTTTCATCCCTACAAGCCAGAAGGCAGTTCACCTCTTCCGCTATCCGTCCATTGAAGAGCAGGCTTTTTGTTGTTGTAGCAGGTAAAGGTGATGGAAGAGGCAGCTGGTTCAAAACTGTTATCAGAACATGGAAAGAAGTTTAGAATCACTTTATAGAACACAATCATACAGAAGATGGATACATCATAGTCCCTCATACGATTAAGAAAGAAAACCTAACAGCTACATTTGAAATGCAGGGAAGATTCTGCATCATAAACAAACATACACACCCTGTGGACCCTGTGCTTTAAACAAAATAACTCAGACAAGTGCTAAAATTATATTACTTAAATATTTAACTGTTAATGCAAGTATTATGAATAAAAACACATCTTTAACTATCCAGAGTATATGGATATTAAGTATGTTAGGACAGTCTTCTCTTGTAACAGAAAGTGTTCCATAAAAGGGGAAGGAAGGAAACGCAAAATCGTCATAGTTGCCCATAGTAAGGTAATTGTATTAGGCATATACTTAGTTTTCTACTCTCACCTGTATGCATAATTAGCATTCCCACTCTGGAACCCAATTTAAGCCATTACATAAATTCTCAGTTTCCTCTCCTGCTCCTTTCATTTCTATGTAAGCTATCTTCTCAACAAAAGGCAACCACTGTCGGTTGACATGACCACTAAAATGCCAATTCGTTCAATATACCTAATCACAAAGCTCGGTAAAAAGATTTAATTGTTTAATGAAAACACKTATCACAATATTTAAATCAGATTTTAAGTAAGTATACCAGGCCTTCACAGCGCACTCTTAGGTCAGGCGCAGCAAGGAAGTGTACCAAACAAGAAGCCCTAAGCAGATCAGGTGCAGGACTATAGAGCCAAGAGAAGATTAAAATGGAAGAAGCCAAAATGCTGCTATATGGCTGAGTCACTGTCATGGGTCCCATATAATAATGATTCTGACTTCAAGTTCCAAGGCTGATTAAAGCTCTGAGGTTTAACTGATTCATTAGAAACAGTCTCAGAAAAAGCAGCGTTAAGTAAAATATTAATATTGCCTCTTCTGCTTTTGTGCCTTTATCACTACAATGCTGTATTCTGAGGTGCAAAAAKTATGGGGAAAAAATACAGTAATATTTTTTCCTATATAGTGCACCATTTCTGTATTTAGACAGAAATTCAACAAGTGTATATTTTAAACTGTTTACATTAATTGCATTAGATTACCTTGAATGTGCCTGAAACCAATAAAAAGTTAGCAAAACACACTTATTTTTACAACACACGCATTTATTAAAAAAGTGTAAATTTCACTCAGATATCGGATTGAGCCTCTAGTCAACATGCCCTTCCTGTTTTCAGACCATTAAAGCTTTTCCTTTCCAGTTTCTTTTTTTCACGTAGAGAAAAAATATAGGGAGGTAGGGACAAGTCGTCTTTCTTTTTTAACTACTCTTGAGTTTCTAAGCACCAAGAAAATTACTGCAGATACAGACATCTTGCACCTACTACAGTGGCTAATGGTACCAAAGGTGGTTTAGTGTTTTGAAAATTCTTGGACCAGGAGTTTGGCCAGTGACTTCCATCAATTRCATATTTTGACTTTTTTTTTWAAAAAAATAAGAACTCTAMCTCCAAATACTTAATGCTAGAAAACTGACCACAGTCTAGAAACTTAATATGCTTTGCATCCCAGTGGCTCATTACTAGACACAGATATATAAACACACAGATACACAGCAGCATCTTTCARTTTGACATTTAAGAATATCAGTAAGAAATGAAGTATTATTTTTTGCTTGAATACATCTGGATTTTTTATTGTAGGCAACTAAATTCAGTTATTAGGCATCGCTCTCCAGTGTGTCTCTGGAACTCTTCCCAAATTTCAACAATATAACAAATAAAAACGAGATTAGAAGCAGCATCTTGGTCACTGAGTCCAATCACCCTTTACAGTAGATAACTAAGCTATCAACTCTTTCCCATACTTCCTAAACAACGAGCATCTTGATCCTCACTTCCCTTATTGGAATGGTTGYTCCCAAATCTCATGACAGTAATGACAAGCTTTTTGCAAGTTTCCACCCAATATTTCTTTTTGGTCAGATTGTAATCATTCGTTTTTGTGCCARTATCATCTTTTGATATAAAGTTTTTTTTCCCTGCTTTTTGTCTTCCAGACGCATTTTAAAGACAGTACACATCTCAGCCGCTCCTTTTGTAGGCTGAAGAGCCACGATACAAGCCTTGTGAGCTTCTTGTTCCCATTCTAGAAGTCTTTCTTTGCACCCATTCCTGCTAACTAGAGGAACTTTCTTTGTATCTTGTCCAAAGCTAACGAAACAGGTTTCAAGCATATTCAGCATRGTCTCTTTGGCTGAACATCAGTTTAATCTCTCCCTTTAGTGAAAATGAGAGGTATGTTTTAAAGAGKGGGTTTTTTTGTTTTTTGTTTTTTAATCATTTTAATATTTTTCTTATTTATGGAATACCCAGATGTGTTATTGAATGAYATGTCGTATAAAAACCGAATTCCTACACTTGAAATTTCAGGTTTACTTAAGAGCGCTCCCCCCCCCCCCCGTTTTACCTCACGTTATGATTAGCATATTTCCCTCAGTAAATATTTTAAAAATTCAAGCTATGACAAAATTTACATTTGTAATACCAAATCTAATTTTGAATGAAAGGTTACTTTAAGAAGTAACCTTTAAAATACAAATATTTTTAATATTTGAAAATATAAGTGTTTACCAAAAAATGTAAAAAAATATAGCAAAGATAAAAGGGAAAAAAAGAGAGTACTTACGGTCTGTAAGACTAGCAATCCCTGCAAGAGTAGTGATGGGAACATGAGGCATATCCCCATTCATCCTGAAGTTCTGGGATGGTAGTGCCTACACAGATATTTTAGTTCAGGTGCCAGCTATCATTACTTCCCATCTCCCAAGCACTAAAAAAAAAAAAAAAAAAAAAAAAATAAGCAAGCTGAGGAGGTTTTTTTGTGTAAGATAACTTTAAATTTGACAATGTAAGTGAAATGTAGACCATAACCTCCACTGCATACTTCAGTAATTTTGTCAGAGGTAGGTATAACAATCTAATAATTAAATAGTCAAACAGCATTACACAATCAACAGACAAGCTTCTGGTCCCAGAAGCAGACTCCTTCCTCAAGAAAGATGCAAGATGTAAGAAAATTTGCTCAGATTATCCACTAAAAAGCCAATATTCAATGTGTGATAAAGAAGCCAAGAGAACTGAAACACATTTGCTGAATTTTATGGCTCACTTTGAAAGGAAAAAAGGTAAATTAACTCAAAAATTGGTAGCAAAAATTCTGTTGGTTCATACCACAGCATGGCACCATGCCACAGTTTAAGTACTTAGCTGCTATATTCACTTTCCACTTTAGCAGATGGAGGTATTTTTCACACTAAGGAGCAGTAGTATATGTAAACGGGCTAATAGAGACACAATACTCAAGGAGGAGACAAAGTGACAAACACAGAACGTTAATGTATTTTAAAAGAAGTGGTTCTTCCAAAATTAACCTGAAAATCTCTCAGAATCTCTTTAACATTAAACACAATCTGGTCAAACAACTACCAGGAACTACCACAGAAGGAAGAGGTTTAGTCACCACTAAACTAGCTTATGTATTTCCTGTAGAACAGCAAGACTTACGTACAACTACTGAAAAAGTGTTTGTCCACTCAGTTTTCATTAACTGTAGCAATTTCAACAGCAGTTCCAAAAGCAGCGAAAACTCACCAAGATACATCCACTACAGTTACTCTAGTGATGGACAAAAACGAAGCGTGCGGTTGGCCGAAGGCATACAGGYGAAGCAAAGCAAGGAAAAAGCACTTCATATACTCCTACCGAATTTAGACAGACACCTGTACTAACACCTTGTGAAACAGTACAAAGGCACCTTCGGCAAGCATTTATGTTGGCTACTGAAGATGCTGAAATCATGGTTTGTTTACAATTACTTCACTAATCAACATTTTTGCGAATACAATATATATATAAGCCAAAGAGATCACTGTCACTTCCTATGAGAATCAACTCTTTGTTTCTTATGCAAAACCAGTGGTGTATTAGGATATTTCTGCTAACGAGTTTGCAGAGATTTCAAGCAAGACAAGGAAACTGGAGGTTCCAGGTCTTTTTACTACTCAGAGTTTTCATGAACCTCTGAAATTATCTTTTCCAAGTTTCTCTATCTATACACAATGGAATTCTTTGGGGAAAAAAAAAATATATATACACACACACACACACACACACACCCCAACACGGAGGCTAAACAGAACTGACAATGAGTCAACTTCCTTTGTTGCACCTGCCAGAGTTTCATTCTCACCCCTAAATTATATCTGTTTATTAAAAATACAGCAGAGTACAGGTGCAGATATTTAGTTAAGGAAGCTGCTGCAGATAGATACACTGTGTGGTTTTCTTCATCCAGGAGAAAACAACCTTCAAACACCCAGAGCAGTCTCAAATGCTGCTCGAGGTTCTTTACCTGAAACAGTTGCCAATATACACAGAATTTCAGTGGTTTCTCAGTTCCATAAATAAGCAATCCTTAAAAAACCAAAACAAACCAACTGCACAGCATCCCACAAGGACTAATAACCCTGTTAGAATTTAAGTTTTCATTGAACGCTTAGTAGTTAGAGAACACTTTTCACATATAAATTGTGTGTGCAACAGAAAGCTCTTATCTGATGATCTCTCCTCCTCACTGCAGCTGTACCAAAACCGACTCAAGCCATGTCAGGAGTCAGTATTACTAGAAACTCTGCAGGCAACACTAAAATAAGAAAAAAACTCAATTTTACATCCTGATAGCCTGGGAAAGCTACAGACATCAAAAACAATCATATTAATGTAAATCCTTTTTTGGTCTTAGCACTACATAAATGTATGCATTTAGTGAATTCAAAATGTCAAACAGTTGATCGAGGGGGGTGGAAATGACTGCCCAGTGCAGGACAGGTGCTTCAATATAAAGCATCAGCACAGTAGACAAAAATGGCTTAACTGACGGATAACAAGGGATTTTTTCCTCCTCCTGGCTGTAACATTTGTTTAAGAAGTTGTACATTGCAGTAGCTCACAATTAGTTCAGGAGAATAAACATTTACCAATATTTAGAAAGTTTTACATTATCACCTTTCTACAGTAGCTATTACTGCTGGTGGAGTATTTCTACTTTTAGGTTTTTTAAAAAAGAAACTGTTAATTAGAATTAGCTGAGTTAAAGAAATTAAAAGCACTGCAAAGCTCTTGAGTAATGCAGAGAAGTAGAAACTCATTATGCATGTGCAATGCAGGTCTTCAAGGCATCTTCYGCCTTGGTTAGAACCTGGCTGTTCTCTCCAAAACACTGAATATTGTAAAAGACGTTCCAGGGAGGAAGAAACCACAGAGCACAAAGGAAGTGATACAAAGAATTGTACAGTGAAAGGCAAACAGTGAAAGGGGAGCATGTATTACRAATAACATATAAACAGATATGATCATAATACACAACAAAAAAAGTGAAGCCAAACCAAGATGGAAATGAAGGTAATATTAAAAAACATTAAAGTTTATGCTATGCAAAGTACTACACAGTATCACTGATGAGCTGTGGTGACAAAATGCTGCATTTTTGTGCAGTTATATTTCAAAAAAATTGTGTTCCAAAAAGTCCAGAAGTTTTCAAAGTGCTGAAAGAGCATTTTAAAAGGAAAAATACTGTCCAAACTAAAAATAGAATAAGCTTTGCTATCAGAGTTTCTAAAATTACATGCAACACCCAAATGGTGTTGGATATTGTACTGCCATAGAAAAGAGACCATGTTAAAGAATCTACGTTTACAGTGACAGAAAGTCAAAGATAAGGTTAGAGTAGACACGCAAATTAATTCATATAGGTTAAAAAGTAGCTGYAAAGAGGGAAGGAATAAACTGCTGCTCATATTCACTACAGACACAAAAAAGTAGAAATAGGCTTCAATTTCAACAAGACAGATAACCAGTTAGAAATTTTCTCCCCAGTATCAACCAGTAAATAAAAACTGCAGAATGGCTTCTATTAGGAGGCTCAGAACTGTCATTACAAATTCAAGCTACACAAGCATTTGTCAGTAGTTTACCAATGCTGATCCTACTGCCGAGACTTGATAATTTTGAGATGCTTTTCAGTCCTGTTCTTAGCACTCTTCCAATTTCAATATTTTTAATTCAGTAGTTTAAATAAAAAACCCTCCCAATACTAGCCTCACTTTCCACTCTGTCCATTTCTTCTCATCGCAGTTCTGCTTCTGAAACTGCTAGCTGAATTCTCAAAGAAAGAACAGGAGCTTGCTTGATTAACTACTGCTGGATTTGCTTTAATATTTTAATAACTGCCAATCCTTTTTCATCATTTTCATCCTGCCTATTTATTTCCTATTTAACTATCCTGTAACCTCCCATTATTCCTACTATATCTCATGTACAGCCTGTTTATCCAATAATGTATATAATAAATAAAGTTTTCAAATAAGGTTACTGTTAAAACAAAGGTGTCTTTCTTTATATAATTGCTAGAAAGCAACATAGCGATCATAAAATGCCACAAATCTTACAAGATGCAGAAACAAATATTTAAATAACTGCTGATTCAAAAAGACCTTCAGAAGCCATCAATACCAAAACTACATTAAATGAAATTAAGTTGATAATACAAAAACATTTTTTCCCTGTATTTCAAAAATTATTTAAACCTATATGAGTCATACAATTTTGGTTTTAAATTGCTGTTGAGCTATACTGAAAAGAGTATTGTTACAGCAACATAACAGCAGGGGCAACATCCTTCAGCATAGACCAGATTGAATACCAGTTTTTGCTGTGAAAAGATCTTAACTTCTATGTTACAAAGCTTAAATGCAAAGTCTTTCCCCCCCCCCAAAAAAAAGCCCAAACAAATAAACAAACAAACAAACAGAAAAAGTGAGCATCTGAAGGTCAAAGGATTCAGCTCATAAGGGACCTGGCTTATACCTGGCCCGTACCCATTTAGACATCTCTTAAATGCTACCTGATTTTACTGTGAAATACAGACATTCATTTCCAACACTCTTTGCAATGGACAGACTGTATCTAACGAACACTGTTACTACAGTATGTGCAATTATGTCATCGCTACCTTTTGCTTCACCTGCTTGATGTAGCCCCCCCCCTTTTTCCCCACATTATTAGCAAGTCTCTTAGGCTAAGCACTGTGAAAACATAAAGCAAGACAGCTCTTTTCTCCAGGAGACTGGTCCTTGTTTCTGGTTTAGTCTAGGCACTTATCTTAATTAAGCTACTGAATCTATAAAGTACCAACAGAACTTTTTCTTTTTAATCTATACAAATCTGAAGTGCTACTTCTGTGTGTTATTCCCCCTCCTTTTTGTCAATTATGTAAATTCTCCTTCACTGCATATTAACATTCCAAAGACACAGCTCCTACCAAAGTTAAATTTTTAAGAAGTTTAAGAAGGTGGAAATTAAAGTTAATATGTCATTGGCATAACAATCTGTAACACGAAAAATACTGGCTACTTTAAATGGTGACTATATCATTTGACATGATTTGGACTGTATCATGTGGATCTTCTTTCATCTCCATATATTGCACTTCTCACCACATTATTACGTTAATGGTAGTGTAAGAGTAACAGAAAAAAACTCTTTAGAGGGAACGGTAGACACGGATAAAACTAGAGGAGAAAAGAATATGAAAATAAGTTGTGAACAATTTACATGCAGAATCAATAATCACCCACTAAAGGAGGACAGACCAGAATCAGGGAAAAAACTCAAGAAAAACAATAGAAATTGTAATTATGCAAATTTTTTTTCAGATATTTCAGCACCTCACTTTCACTAAAACAATCTTGTGACTCTGGCCGTTGGTTACCAAATGAAGTTCAAGTCCTGAATTTATGAAATGTTTCCTCTGGGTTGAAGTATGATCTCCTCTATTTTAAACAAAAATACCAGATCTTCTGTAGCTTAGCTATTTGAATACATGAGTTTAGTGTAAAACAGAATAAAGAACATGTTTTTATACAGTTACACATCAGCTCAGTAGTAACACACAGACAAGTAATGAAGCTTTGCATTCAAGAATTCAATATTCATTCACTCAAGAAATCAGTGTTTAATTTCCCATCCTCTAGTGTATTCCTAAACTTGCTATATCTTTAGATTTACAAAGTAACATCTATATATGACTGATCTAATATATTTCTGAAAAGTATATTAAAGATAAAACTAGATGAATTAAGTTTAAAGGAAGACTATGGTATTAGGTCTCTGTATCTTTTCCTTTTTAAAAGCATTCTATTCAAAAGCTTTATATATAGTCTGATTTTATTTAGTTTAGATTCTGTAACCTTTTCCATATTTTTCAGTCCATCTAAAAAGCGTTTTTCAYTTCTTATAAGCAGAATAGCATTGTATTGATGTAATCACAGCACCATGATCAAAGTTGATTACTGCAACTGGGCAAAGTAAACTAGCACAGCTCATGTATTAACTGTTAAATGAGCAGTGGGCTTTTTATTTTCTTTTACATCAGCAAACGTGCTATTACAAATCTAAAGCCTTTCCTCATAAGTAGTTTTATATTTCCACATTTTGCAATCAAAAAGTTTTCACCTAAGGAAGGACAGAGAGGGCAGGAGGCAGAGGGAGAGAATGAATGAATATCCTCTAGTTTTCATTCCAGTAAGACACTGACTGAATGAATTGCACAGATTTACCCACAAGAGGGCGTATTTCTGATTCCCAAACCAGCGCTGCAGTTTATACAACAACAGTACCTATGTTACATGCCTCTGATCTAAATGCTTTCAGAAACACAAAGGAAGGATATATGGCTGCGAAACACAGTCTAGCACTTAACTTATATGGAAAAAAACCTACACACATGTACATATACAAATTATACATATATGCATACAGGCATTCACTTTTTAAAAAATTATAGTTTCTTAACACCAATTCAAACTCAGCCCCAAAAAAATGTATTAGAGAAAACTGTAATTAATCTTCAAAGTACATGTCTATGTTTAAAAGAARTAATGGGAGAAACTACAAAGGCACCAGATATGCACCAACTGGCAGGAGGGTGTAATAAAATAAAGTAATAAAAACACAGGAAAATACATCAGTAATATTAAAAAAGGGGGAAAAAATCACTTCACRCTATATACAGAGTACTTTCATCTTCCACAATATTAGCTACAAAATAATTAAATTTGAAAATACAGCTACAGAATTCTGAGAAGCACAAGAACAGACCCATTTCACAGTAGTAGTGAAACCCACACGTCTGGTTCACGGGGTGATCAGCCACTGGAAAAACTGAGTGATGTTGACAAAGCAAAATTTAAAAGCCTGAGATAAAAATTATCTAAAATMATTTCTAAACCACTACGAATACAACGCATTTTCCTAAACTACTCCAAAAGCAGCTGCTCAAATCACTGTAATTAACTACCATAAGAAAAGAAACCTTAATGAAAAGTTCTGTGCTGGACCAACGCTAAGTTGCTTTCAGATAACGAAGCAACCTTTAGAAAGGCTCTAGAGCAACCAGCTGCTTCCTCTCGCGGCTGCTGCCACCATCCTCTGGTCTATTAAGCACCAATGACTGAGATCTGCTGCCCATGCGCTGCTGGTGGCACTGACCCCACAGTAAATAGCAGCAGAAATACCAGGAAAGGTGATGGAAGCATATCAAGTACGAGGGGTGTCGTGAAAAGATCTTAACTTTCATGCTAAAAAACTTACGTGCAAGCTTTCTATTTTTTTCCCCCCCAAAGAGCGTGCATCTGAAGTACACGCACGCGGAGCACACGTACAGCTTCTACTAGGATAAACTAAACTAAAGTGTTAATTGTGCTTTACACCYGCAATTACTCTTGCAGAGGGAAAAACTGACACAATCAGACCACCACAATAAATCAGACGAAGCCATGTGCAGACAGCAGGTATCTATGAGATCATTCTAGTTTCCTAGATCTAAACTATGTGAATGTCTAGCAGGAAATGTTGACCTTTCTTGCTATCTCACAGTTACAAATGGTGTAAATGCATTAGAACATCATTTCCTGATAGGTGCCTACCAGCATTAGGGCCTTTTTTAAACACAGGAAATTCTTCCTATCTATTAATTTTATTTCATACAAAAATTAAAAAGTACTTATGAACAGTGCACTGTACAGCCCTACCAAGTTTCAAATGCATTTAAAAACAACACTTTAAATACTTAATTCTGGTGCCTTAATATTAAGAACTCAGAAGCAGAAGCCCGTTTCAAAAAAAATATTGCAAGTCTTTCATACAAAAATAGATTTTAAGCGAGTAAAAGCCTATTCATTTACGCATTACAACCTGTTCAAGAATTCTGAAGAAAATCAAATTATGTTTATAAAAAGTGTTCTGATGATCAAAAAAATAACTTCTTTCAGCCAGACTGGAAAATGGAAATCCCAGAGTTATTGATTTTCATGGAAAATACCCAATGTATCCACAGAGTGATGTAAATAACCAAAAATATTGTTCCACAGGAAAGCATATTTCCTGCTATTTCATTAGAGAATGAAGGCAGAGTAGAATCTGTTTAGAGAGTCTTATTGTKATGGCAGCTCAGCTGTCTTCTTAAAACATGTGAAGTAACACTGTAACTGACTCTAAAACAAAATACCAGGTTCTTCCCCATTAAAAAAGTAATACAAGATCAAATCTTGCTAAGGTAGCCAAAAATGCACAAACTGAAAAAAAAAGATTTATGTTTTTAAAAGACACACTGTAAAACAAATTCATTAAATTTTTGCAGGAAAAATAACGTTAATTGCCATTAGACATGAAATACCTTTTAGGGTAGTTACGCTCACCAGTTCTACAGAATAAAGCAGCTAAAACTTCTGTCAGGTAGAATTCAGTTACTCAGGAAGTTTTTTATTTCTCCTTTCACATCTTTTCAAACTTAACTCATAAATATCCTCTTTAGGAGTCTATCTCTTTACGTCAAAGATTCTGATGCTACTGAAATGTAGTAAATTATCTTTCAGAAGCTAACGTTTAATTAACATGTGAAGACCTAACTTTGTGATATTAAATATAGCTGAGAAATTCACAAACAGAAAGGGAAAAATCTAAATGACTCAAGCAGTTCATGCACTTTATTTCCCATCGATAATGCAGCTTACATGCACAAGTTTTATTGCARCTAAAAACTACATCTGCATCTGTGCTGTTTTTGGTGAGCGCAGCCCTTTTGCTGTTTTGGACACAGGCAAGTAGTGGCTGATATTAGGTACAGTTCATTTCACTGAAAGAAAATAATTAAGACCTGTGTATAAGAACAAGCGCAATTAAAAGGGTTTGCCAAAAGGTCCTCTTTCTTAGAGAACATTCAGAGCACTGCAGGTGGCCACCCGTATTGTCTTGGTTACTGAAACAGCTGTGATCAAGGTACGAGAGAGGAAATAGCACCTTGCTTTTCAACTTTTTCTTCAATGCCTCATTTATGTTATTTTGTAATAATGCTGTCATTTTCTAAAGGCAGTTGTGTGCTTATGTTTACTTATATTTTGAAGACTTTCCTTTACCAGGTTGGATCTTAACTGGAGACAGCTGAAAAACAAGTGACTAAACTCTGGACCAAAAAATAGGCTTTTTTGTTTTCTCTCTCTAATTTTTTAATGTTGCATTTCTGACCTTGATTTCTTTTTGAAGATTCATAACCTTTATAAAACAAAACAAGGATGAGATAACCTTATGAGGCATCCACTGATTTTGCACGTCTTGCTGTCAAGCCATTTTTCTCTTCTTTTTCATTAAATTAGCTTTAGAAAACAATTATAATAACCCTAAGCTTCCTTAATGAACACTGAGAAACAGTTGCACTATCATAACATTTCTGGTCACATTTCAAAAGCAGCTCACTACTTTTTATAGTGTAATTACTATTGATACTAGTTTTACTACCCAAATCAGTGATATATTATTCCCCTTGTCCTGATACTCATCTTGTTGCCTGTTTTTCACCTTAAGCTCCACGAACATTTAAGGGAGTTGTTCCACAGTGGTGGAGGTAGCAAGATATTTTTCTTATGGATGAGGTATCCATAAGAAATTAGGAAATTAGATATTAGGTCTGCTCGTCCCCTTGCCACTATAACGCATCCTCCTCCATTCAGATGCTCTATGACAGTTCTTTGTTGGTTTCCTCCTTCTCATAAAATCCACTCCCAGATCTCTCAGCTGCTAGATGGGGGAAAGACAGCACATGTTATGGTTTCTTCCTCAGTGGAGACATTAGACAGTCTTCTACCTAAAACCAGTTTTCAAACTTACCGTCACTGAGACTTCTACTTCACCTATAACAACTGAAATTAGCTGACGCTTTCCAAAGTTAGAGGGAGATACTGACATCTGTGACCAGTGTCATGATCACTTGGCRGAAAACATTAAATAAATTAAGTGTTTCTACTGACCACAGGCAGAACCACATGGAGAACTCTGGTTGTAGTATCCTATTGTATGCATTTTCACAATTACCATTATTTGTGTAATTTTGTAGGATTTGACTATCCAAAATTTGTTCTGGTTGGTTCATTTTACAAAAGGTTATATTRCATGAACAATGTAAGTTTAGATGAACGAAATATTTATTCTTTCTAATGTAAAAAAAAATCACAAAATACTGAATGCAGTAAAATAAAAATTATGAACATCTTGCAAAAACGCATTGTTTGGAAAGATTAAACACATGACAGCAAATGTCTCTTTTCAACAAATATAGAGTTCATGTCTAATAACTAAAAAATAACTGAAATAACTATGCAAAACAGACTTCAAACATATGAAATATTTCATCTTTTAATAACTAATTTTAGTTAGCATTTATATTCTAAAAGTGAAGATTAYATAAAACTTTTTGGCACATCCTGTACAATTTAGCAATCCTGAAAATGTTGAGCTTCACAATTTTGTGACCACAAAAGTATTATTACTATCAGGAGTCCCTGACTTTTTACTTCACAGGGGGTGGGGGTGTTGTTTGGTTTGTTTTATTTTTTTTTCTTTAAACAGAAGCTTCCAGACAGTCATTATTACTATCATTATTAATACAGACATTATTAACAAGCATGTGAAATAAGGATATTTAGTCCTTAACTCGTCTGACTAGTGATGTTTGTACAAAGGTCTCTCTTTTGCCCAAGAGCATACAGAGTCCTGTGACTAAAGGCTTTTTTTTTTTGTATGAATCTTACAGTCAACTAAACTTTTAGAGCACAGTGGTAGAAGACTCTTTTCTGCCTATGAACTCAAAGGCATTGCGTAGGAAACAAATCAAGACTGCAGCTGGGAAAGTCCATGTACTGAAAATTATTAATAAGCATTAAGACATAAAGCACACAACCTCTAGAGGCACTGTGTTGGAGTTACTGTTAATCAACTATTTTCAAATGACTACCAGCTAACCAAGAACAGCTGGGACTAGCTGATAAGAATCACTTTTTTCAAATGCTAAGAAAATTATTATACTGCTGTACAGTCTCTGCAGGTCTGGGGAAGGATTCACATAGTTCCCCAGGAAAGTATCCTATGTTATCCTGAAATTTTGCTGCCACTGCTGATGTTTCTAGTCTGCAGCACAAACTCAATAGAAGTTTTTAAGTTCAGAAACAGTGTTGCAAGGAGAGATGTAGTTCCAAGAAAAGCATTTCTCTAAAGCAGCAGCTCTTCAATCTTATTAATCGTGTTCCATATCCTACTCTTGATAGGCTGTAGATATCACAAAAATCTAAATCAAAACTACCAAAGTTACCTGTGTTACAAAGTGCAGCAATTGGTTTGCAAAGCTGCTTGCGGTCTTTGATCATGACAATTAAGYCTGAACGTCCTAACTTCCAGGTTCTCCTAAATTACCAACATAACAGCATAAGCAAATGTTCCGGCAATAACAATAAGATGGAATTTGAAAATTATGATGGCCTCACACAAAAAGGCTTGGGGATTTTTAATGTTTGACCTCTCCATGTTAAACACACAGCTCATCCCCACCAGATATACCACCACGTATTTGTGGGGATAACTCTACAAGGCACAGGCCCAGCAGCAACGCAAAGGACACTGAACACCTGTCAATAAGGAAAGCACACCTGTAGCAATAATAATCTGGAGCAAAGCAATAGCTTTTTATAGACTACTACAACCTAGCTAGTATAAAGCAGGTACAATGAAGACTATTACTTTGAAGCACACCTCCTTACACAGAGAAGCTACTAAGAACTTTAATCTGTAATATTTTTAACAGATTAAACTACTTCAAAACAGTTTGGACTTCTTCCTTTCAATTTAGGTAGAGTTAATTTAATGCAACATAATTTTACAGTAAAACAAACACAAAACCTCAATTCAAGCTATTACATGTGAATATCAACTCAATTTTTAATGTGGCTCAATTAATCCACTTAAAATTCATTCCTCCTGTAAACTTATATTAAAAGCCTTAGCTGTCCTTACATAGACAAGATTTAAGCAAGTCTTCTTTTTCTAATTATTTGGATATAGAGGGATACGCTAACACTTCAAATAGTTCAGCTGAACACARTACATCTATGATGAAGCTTAAATTTATCTTTTTCAACAAATATAAGTTTCACATGGTAAATTTCTATCATAAGGATACCTCTGGCATAAGTTTATCAATATCAGAATAAAATGGGTAAAACAAAGGAAAACAGAAGATTCACAAAAACATTCCAAAATTGCAGCATTTTTAATGTAGCAGGAGAACAACGTCAAAACCATTGCACACTACTGTATGACCTACAGTGTTTTACTTGGTTTCCAAAGAGATTAAATTGTGGGCRACCAACAGCGGATTTTACTTTCACGTAAGAGCAAAACAAGACCCTAATCCCTGACACAAAGCATAACTGAGAAACTTTCCCACTGAGGAACTGTGCTAAAAGTATATATTGATGAATAGCAGCACCAAATGCACTGTTTCGTATGTTTTTAAAAAAATCTTCTGAACTGAGTATGTTATTTGCTTTCATGTCCCTCCTCAACAGAATTTGCTTCAACTGAGGCTTTTGCATCTGCTTTCAGAAAGGGATAAACATATTTTTTTTTTCATTTCATTTACAGACTACACATAGAACACAACACTTTTGTAACTGCTACTCCTACTTTCACAACAATTCCAGAATATGCAAGGCTAGAGGAGACCAAAAAAGGCCAAAGAGCTTACAGAACACTCCAGGAAACACACTAAGATTTACTAACCAGATAAGCTGACCTTCTCAAATCTTTTTCCCCACATCCAAAATTTATTTTTTGAAGGTCTATGTTTCTTGAGCTCATTTTCACAATTCCCAAGGATGAGAGGACTGCAAAGAGTTAGAAAGCAGCAGCTCAGTTTCTCAGACAGGTGTGCACACACGCGTGCGCAAAGGGATAGTAGGAGGAGATGGAAGTGGGAGAAGGTGGAAGGAAGAGTGAGTATAGACACGTGTGATCAGTAGTTACAACCAGTATTCTCTTGTCCTTTAGGAACGGCACTGCTGCTGACCAAAATGATGGCACGAAGATTAAGACAGAAGGAAGACAAGATGGCCATACTTTCCAAAACTTTAACAACTAGAGCTTTTATGTGACTGAAGGCACAACACACAACCTCGCTGTTTCCTGGCATGCCTTTCTCCTTCYCCAGCTACTCATTGTTTTTCTTGTGTCCACAGCTTAGGTATTATTCCMATTTCTCCCTAAAACATGATCTGTGACCACGAGGATATTTCTGTAGAGGTCTGCCTTTCAGTATGCAGCACTACGAACAGCAGAAAACAAGTCACTTCAGAATCTGATGGGAATAAGAATYACCATCAAGCTAACACTGCAACTACTCGCCACCAAACTAAACAATGCCTTATATTACAAGGTAGGTACAKAGTCAATGGCAACAAATACAGGAAAGCATACACAAAAGACACTGCATATACTCCTTTTCCCTTCTTTTATTTTTTCTTTGAGGAGGAAGGAAGGAATAGAGGACTACTACTGTGTTCATGGACCCATGATTTTGCATACCTCACTATACTTTTCTCCCAAAATAATCAGTGTACTCAAATTGACTGTACATTTTAATTTTCCTTAATCTTCATTTTATATGGCATGTAACTACCTAACTTGTTCTACAACAAAATAAATCCAAAGACAATTCAGTCATTTAGACAATAAATTTTATTAAATTGGGGAAAAAACTATTTCCCCAAATCTGAGGCTCCCTATTCCAAAGACAGAAGAGTAAACAAGCCATTAAGCAACTTGAATATAGGTTAATATTTTCAATTGCAGCATGCTCTATTTTTGTTCTACTCCTTTTCTAAAGGTAGGCATTTTATTTCAATTTTAAAGAAAAGTAGCTAGACTTTTAGATTACAAAGGCTCCAAAGACAGTTGCATCTAATATTTGTAATCTTAGAATTGACAATAGAAGAACAAAAACTTCTACTGAAGTTCATTCCAGWAACCTCTCTACATTGATAAACTGAGCAAGTCCTCACGCTGAGGAAGTTACTATGCACTGATACATAACCACACATCAGAGTAGCAAGTTACAGTCTATGCATGCTCTTCGTTAGTGACTGATTATCTTTCATTTGAGTCAGCAAGGACTCAGTAAAAGCCRTCTGATACATGGTAGCTAGGTTCACATGTTGATCTCTAAAATGCTGCCATCCAGTAAGTCTGAATAACCCCTGTAATGCAACAAACAATTATAAAAATCATCACAGGGTAAAAGAGCATGAGAAATTCAAAAGTTGCACTTAAATCTGCAGAGTTAAGTTTACTCTTAAGTCTACTAGCTTCCCAAAGCTATTGCCTCCTGCAGTTTTTACTTTCGGCTTTTAATCTTGTTAGTGTCTCATGTAAATGAAAGTCAGAAATTAAGTTATTTCCCTGATATTAAAGTGTTGAAGTGTACACTGAACAGTCACATTTGAAGACCCCCCCCCAAAACTTTTTACTGCAAGTAAAAACAACAACAAAAAACCCAAATCACAGAGACTTATTAAATGCATTTTGCAAAAAGAAATGAGTAGCTCAACATCTCTAACTGGAGTGGTCTTTTTAAACAGAATGGGAAGTATCCATGTGAGAGGCATATCTTCCTAAGGGATCAGTGGAAGCAAAGTCATCACTATTCTATTCATTAATTCATGGAAATGGAAAAGATTCAGCTTCTAGCTTTAACTTTAGCTGCCAGTACTCCATCTGAGCCATAGGCTTCCTATTCTTGCTTTGACAAATATGAAGAGCTTTGGTTAAAAAAAAAATATAAAAAAATAAAATAAAATAAAAAAACACTCTCTGGAATCAGATGTATCAGCTGGACTAGACACATTGGACCCAAGGATCCAACTCTTAAAATTTCCCCAATTAGACTGTAGCTATAGTTTTAAAACAACCACTACATTTATTCAACCAGCATGAAAAATAGGTATGTTCATCCTCCAGAACTCCATATCCAACYATTAAAGCTGTGCCTATTCGAAATGAAAAAAGCAATAATAATAATAGTATACTATAATAAATTGCCAATCTGTGTTACAAGTTTAAATATAAAACTCCTATTTGTTTCAATTTTCATTTAATACATGTGTAAARCTTTACTGACGAGAAACTAACCCCTGAATAGTACAGGATACACTGCAAAACTGAGTCCCAAACACAGCATAACATGACATTATCATTAAAATATGTTATCAATCACTATCCAATCAAGGCTAACTACTTTATTCTCTGTTTTTGTTGTACTTTCCTCTGCATGCCATTCCTCCTCTTTTGTAGAGCATGCAATACAATTTGCAAACAAGAAGATAAAACAAAAAGAGCAAAATCTCAACTACAACGCCCAAAACTTTGTTATAAATGAAAAGAGAGATGAAGAGCCCCAGTAAGATCAGACTATTTGCAACAAGGTGCAGTGTTAGACAAGGATGAAAATCTCTCTGTTCCTAAATTTTCCTCTTTTCTGGAAACCCTTCTCTAAGATCAACGAATAAGATGTTTTTTTCATCTGTTCAGGTACCATTTCTAACTGACACCATACAGATTCTCACGGAAGAGGTTTGCTTCCAAAGCCCTGAAGAAACGTTTTAGTCAGAGACTCGGTTCTTCCTAGGTAACATTTACTGCATGAAACATGCCTGAAGCTTCTTTGCTAGCCTCAAAGCAATGATCACAGACTTGGCAGCTGTTTTAGAAATGTATGCGGCAGGTTGTGAAGACCATCTGACTGCCCTTTAGTGACTTCCCTCAACTCAACTCAATCTTCTAGTAGGACTTAGCAAGTGAATACTTTCTCCCAAGTTAAATTGTTGTATTTATCAAATAAAACTTGACAATACACCAGCCAAAGCTTCAGTGAAGCAATATGTCCTAAACTAAAAACAAAAACGTAGCTTAAGATTCTGGCCTTTAGGAATGCCTTTATCAGATCTTCTTGGAAGAATAGGGCGTTCTTTCAGAATTTCTCTTTACTAGAGATTTTGAAAAAAGATGGAAGAAGGATTGATTCCAAATTCTCTTAGTTCAATTTTGCTATCTAAAGTATAACAAAGTGCAAAAGTTCAATTTCAACACCCAGGTTACTGCAGAGACAGGTAATCCTGGAAAGCTGTGAACAGTCAATGACTCCTATAAGATTTCCATTAAGCTTCCCTACCTCTTTTGAAGTAAATTCAGTAAGAAAGACCTTAATCCTTGTTAATACAGTCAGACAAAAAGGTTTCTCATATTAAAGGAAAAGCTGAACTCCTATTGTATAGCATACAAAAATAAAATCTGGAGGAAAACAATTTGAGAAGAAAATTTTAGGAAACTGGAAAAGTTCACATTCCCAACCTCCCACAGGTCTTTTCCCTTTGCAGTTATTTAGGGCACAGATCTATTTTGAAAAACATTTAGGAGACCAAACATCTCTCTCCTTTCCCCCCCGCCCCAACAGATCAAGTGTGAAAACTGAAGACAACACATCACAGATGTATTTTAGAGTTTTTTTATATGATTATATCCTGACTATATCAATAAGTACAAAAATTAGTGTTAAACTCCATTGAAATACAACAAAATGCAACTTTTTTTTAATGTTATATGTAAGAACCACTTTACAACCTTACTCAGTTTTCATGAGATATTAGTACTATCTTTTACAATGGTACATTTTATCTTTGGAACTAATACATACTCTATTACTGTGAAATCATGCATAAATCTAAATACCACTTTTTGCTGTTAAGGGTTTTTTTTTTAATCAAAATGAAGTATCAATGCAGACTGCACACCTAATGATGGTAGGATATGCCTTTAAGCCAGAAATACTGTTCTTCCTCTGTGGCAGAAAGTTGTCACAAAATTTCCACTAATCCACCTAAGAATTTTAAAGTTGATGTTAGATTGCTATAGATACCACCTTTTTGAATGACCACATAGTAATCTTGAAGTCTCATTAAAGAAACTTGTACTAGATTCTATTGACTCAGAAGAATCCAGTTGAAATAGATGGTCAGCAGCACTTCAGTTATGATGGTAAGAATCTTCTTTACTACAGTGTTTTGTAAACTCTCACTGCACAAGCAGCTCAAAAGCAGAAATACAGATAAAACCAAGTTCCCCAGTAGGTTATCAATTAATTAATGGCTTTCCAAGAAAAAACAGAGGATATAAAAGGATAATTTCTTTCATTAATCAAACTAGCACTGTGAAAGGACATAGTAAAAAAAAAGAAAGAAAAAGGCCATTACATAAAGCTTCCTCTATCCGTTAATTCAAGAGACTTAAAAAGTAAAAAGGCAATAAAGACAAGTACCTAAGCAATAAATTGCTATTTCTGAAATATATGCGAGTCAAGAAGCAGATTCTGCACTTCCTGGCAGTGAAACATATGTGAAAGATATGTTTAGCTACTGAAGTAAAGAAGTATTGCTATGAAAGAATTCTGTAAGAGATAGCTGGCACTTAACAGCTACGACTACTTGCATGATGTGAATAAATACATTTTTTTTTTTTGCCTTCAGCAAACAATGTATGAAAAAAATCACAGAATCACAGGGAAAAAATGGTTAAGTTTGGAAGGGACCTCTGGWGACTGTCTAGTGCAACCCCTCTACTCAAAGCAGGATCAGCTAAAGCAAGTTGCTCAGGACTGGTCAATGTGTTCCTTTGTTTGACTACTCTTACAGTGAAAAAGATTTTTCTTACATTTAAATGGAATTGTTTGTATTTCAATTTGTGCCAGGTGCCTCTGGTCCTTTCACTGGGCATCAGTGAAAAGAGTCTGGCTCCACCTTCTTTACTCCCTCCCATGAGATATTTATATATGTTGATAGGGTCCTTCTGAATGGCAGCAAAGCTCTTTGCTGTATGAACCACTCTTCCCAGTTTTGTATCACCTGCTAACTTGCTAAGGGTGCACTCTATTCCATCATCCAAAATTATTAAGTAAGATGTTAACCAGTACTAGCCCCAAYATGGCAGGTTCACCACTTATCACTGGCTTCCAGCTGGCCTTCATGTCACTGATTACAACTCTTTGGGCACAGCAGTTCAGTAAGTTTTCAGTTCACTTCACTGTCCACTTACCTAGTCTGTAGTTCATCAGATTGTCTATGAGGATGTTACAGGAGACAGTGCTGACACTGCCTTAAGGAAGTGGAGATAAACAGCATACCCATATCTACTCAGTCATCTCATTGCAGAAGGTTATCAGGCTGGTTAAGTGTGATCTTCCCTTCATAAATCCATGCTTCCACGCTGACAACTACTCACCATCACCTTCTCCTTCATACATTTGGGAACAATTTCCACAATCAGTAGTTCCAAAGTAGATCCTTTGCATGGACCAAGGTGAAGCCGAGTGGATTGTAATTTCCCTGATCCTCCCATTTGGCCTTCTTGAGCAACACTTGCTTTTTCTTCCAGTCTTGAGAAGCTACTCTGATTGTCATGACTTTTCAAAGATTATTGAGAGTAGCCTTGCAATGCCACTGGCCAGCTCCTTCAGCTCAGTGGGTACATCCTATCACGTCCCATGGACTTCTGTGTGCCGGGTTTGTTTAAATCCTCTCTAACCTGATCCTCATCCACCAAGGCTAAGTTTTTCTTACCACAGACTTTTTCACTGGTCTCAGGGGGCTGAGTCTCCCGCACACCAGTCTTATTGTRAAGATCTAGGCAAAGAATGCATTGAGTACCTCGGACTTTCTCATGTCCTTTGTTTCCAGGTCCCTATTTCCATTCTGCAGCAGATACACATTTTCCCTATAGAAACCCTTCCTGTCACTCTTCAAGTCCCCTGCCAGATATAACTCCAGATGGTCTCTGACTTTCCTAACCATACCCCTCCATGCTCAGACCATATTTGTGTAGTCCTCCTAGGTCACCACACCATGCTTCTACATCTTGTATGCTTCCTTTTTACATATGAATTTWGTCAAGAGCTCCTTGTTCATCCACTCAGGCCTACCATCACTTGATTTTCTGCTCATCAGATGAATCATTTTTGAGCTTGGAAAATGCATTCTTGAAAAAAAATCAATCAGCTCTCCTGGACCCCTCCTTGACCATATTTGCATGGGATTCTTCGAAGCAGATCTCTGAACAGGCCAGTTCTGCTTTCCCAAAGTCTGGCTGTGATCCTGCTATTTACCTTTTTCCCTCCTCTCGGGATCTTGAACTCCATCCTCTCACGTTGCTGCAGCCAATGCTGCCCCGACCAGTTCCTCCACTTGTGTAAATACAAGGTTCAGCAGAACATCTGTCCTTGTCAGATCTYCAGTCACCTGTGTTATCACTGATGACTTCATCATCACTACACTCCAGAAACCCACTGGATTGCCTGTGCCCTGCTGTAGTGTCTCTCTAGCAAATAATGGGGTGATTAAAGCTCCTCATGAGGAGCAAGGCCATGTGAACATGAGGCTTCTCCCAATTTTCTGAAGAAGGCCTCATCTAACATTTCTTCCTGACATCTTAAATACAAAAATTATGTAAACAAGAGAAGTATGACAATGATGGTGCTTTTGAGTATATAGTTGACACACAACCCATTTCAAACTGTCTAGAAGATGATCAGAGGGCTGGAGCACCTGCCCTRTGAGGAACGGCTGCGAGAGCTGGGCCTCTTTAGCCTGGGAAAGAGAAGACTGAGGGGGGGGATCTTATCAATGTGTATAAGTACCTGAAGGGAGGGTGTCAAGGGGAYGGGGACAAACTCTTTTCAGTTGTCCCATGTGACAGAACAAGAGGCAATGGGCAGAAACTGAAGCACAGTCAGTTCCGCCTGAATGTGAGGGGCACTATGAGAGCGACTGAGCACTGGAACAGGTTGCCCAGAGAGGCTGTGGAGTCTCCTTCTCTGGAGATACTCAAGGCCCGCCTGGATGCAACCCTGTCTGACATGCTCTAGGTGACCCTGCTGAGCAGGCAGGTTGGACTAGATATCTCCAGAGGTCCCTTCCCACCTTACTGATTCTATGATTCTAGAATAAACTTTAAGAGACTTTATAATAGAAACTGATGACCAAGCAGAGGAAGGCAACTAAATCAAATCCCARATTCTATGAATAAACAGAACATCTAAATACACTTACTCTCTAGATAACAGCAGCACTGGTGAACACTGTACAGATCTATCAGAAAGACAAGATCTCTAGTGATAGTATTCAGATGACTGTCTGAAATTTGTACCAATGCAAGAGTCCTGAGAAGAACTCTAAAGTTTCTCACTTCTTCGCACATTTTAAGACTATTCAAAATACTGAGGCTGTTTCAAGCAGTATGACTGTACTACTCAGTAAAAGTAACTACAGTATAAATTTGAGATGACATGACAAAATGATACAGTAGGTAAGGAAAGAACAGCAATTAATTTTTAAAATTTACCCTGAAATAAAAGATCATTTGTGATCTTTTCTAGGTGAGGTTGCTAAAGAAAATTAATCAACACCCATAGATTCTCGCTACGGAATAATTACGTAAGTTTTTCATGTAAAGGAAATAAAAAGAGAAAAAATATAGTCCAATCAACACAATATAAACAAACAGATTTTAGTATTTAAATCTGAGCAACAATTATAAGACCTGAGGAACAACCAGCCAAAGATACAAAGACGAGTTCTTCAAGCATATCAAAAGTAGAAAGTGCCCAATAAGTGCACAACMAAGTAACAAGTGGACAGCAGTTAAAAAACAAACATTGCCTGCTAGCATCCGTCTATACAAAAGTGATGCAAGCAAAATACCATATGAGAAACTGTTCAAATAATGAACATGTAATGGGTAAATTATTTTAACTTTTTTACATTTCATTTGCAATAAATGACAAGAACTGGATGGCACTCATCTGACAGTTTTGTAAGGACTGAAGATTAGAACAAACCGAAAAACACAAATGTTCAAAAATAGGTCTCTTGAGGGATGCACAGTGGTCAAAACTGCATAGCTCTTTCAAAAAAAGCACTTGATACTGTGTCTAATTTACACAAGATCAAGTCCTACATACAGTATAAAAAAGAGGACCTGTTAACATCTAAAACTAATAACTTATGACACCTAGAAGCAAAACTGCACAACCTATTTGTTTCAAGTAAATGATGACCTTCTAACTATTTATTATGTAAACATGGAATGTATCTCTATAGACAGGGCTTGTGAGTATATAGTCTAAATACAACTGATTCAAACTGTTTCTAGAACAACCTGTAAAAGTCTCTACAAGTRAAACTGGTGACCAAAGACAGGCAATTAAATTAATTGCTGATTAAGGCACAAAAACTGAAGAAAGAGGAGTGCATGATCAAAGCGTAGCACAGACACTTATCAGGAACTCAGGAATGAATACTTTCAAAGGCATTATCAAAATCTGCCACGCACATGTCTCAAATAATTTCTTCCTTATCTTGCTTAAATTATATCTTCAATTTTAAATGTCTTATCAAAACTATAAAACTGGTAAAAATGGCAGATGAAGATCAGTAACAATAACAACAAAGGAAGGAGTCTAAGTTACTTAAATAAACTAATGACTGTAAGAGCTAAAGTGAAAAGGAAATGGCCAACTCTTCACTGCTAACATCTATGCCGTCCTTCACCACCCCCTGCTGAAGAGTGGCGAACTCCTTCACCTTTAACTACTACCAATAAACACAAACYAAGTAACATGAATGCATTATTACAAGCTGTTAAAAAGGAAAAAAGAAAAAGGTACTGGCTGTCAAAAAAGCAATTCATTTTCCTCTGATCTCAGTCCACATTTAAGCTTTTACCCAGATTAAAAAAAAAAAAAAAGTTCAACACCTTATGTTGACAAAAGCACATTTTTAATATATTTTTATCATATTTCTGTATTTTCTATATATCTGTTCACTGAAACAGCCCATCAGCTAAAGCTGCATCTTTACTAGTACTACCAAGAAAATACCACAAATATATCAACTCAAAACAAATGTGTTCGCAAACATTTCTAGTGCATACTCCATAACGACATGACAAACTAATATTGCCTCCTTATCTGGAATAGTACTTTCCATTTGGGAACCTAATTTTTACAAAGCAAAGAAATAAAAAGGCCAAAACAAAGTTATAACCACCAGACGCAACTTCGTATACACAGAGAGGGTATTTTTAGATAAGCCTTTGCAGAGGTAACCACTTACTTAGCCAGTGAAATGCAACTGGGAATTGCAATATGCTTATTCCATAACAAGTACAACAATTAAAAGTGGTAATAGCAAATAGGGTTGCTTTAATTCATTACAAAGCTAGAAAAGCAAGTATTACACACTTCTTAGTTCAATCAAGAATGYATATTACTAGCCTCACAGTCCCAAGTGAAACAGGTCAATTTGTTTCTGCCTAYATTTTGGTTCAAACGATGGAAAGTATTACGATGTTCTGTGCTTAGCTTTTATTAGTAGATTATTTGTAGTGTTATYGTCTTTGCATCAATACAATTCCTTTCACAGAATTACAGAACGGTTGAGGTTGAAAGGGACCTCTGGAGATCATCTAGTCCAACCTCCCTGCTCAAGCAGGGTCACCTACAGCATGTTGCACAGGATCGCGTCCAGGAGGGTTCTGARTATCTCCAGAGAAGGAGACTCCACAACCTCCCTGGGCAACCTGGTCCAGTGCTCCGTCACTCTCACAGTAAAGAAATTCTCCCTCACATTCAGGCAGAACTTCCTSTGCTTCAGTTTGTGCCCATTGCCTCTTGTCTTGTTGCTCAGCACCACTGAAAAGAGTCCATCCCTATCCTCTTAACACCCTCCCTTCAGGCACTTGTACACATTGACAAGATCCCCCCTCAGTCTTCTCTTCCCCAGGCTGAAGAGGCCCAGCTCTCGCAGCCGTTCCTCAGAGGGCAGGTGCTCCAGCCCTCTGAGCATCTTCGTAGCCCTACGCTGGACTCTCTCCAGTAGCTCCATGTCTCTCTTGGACTGGGGAGCCCAGAATTGGACACAGTACTCAAGATGTGGACTCCCCAGAGCTGAGTAGAGGGGCAGGATCACCTCCCTCGACCTGCTGGCAACACTCTTTACAATGCACCCCAGGATACCATTAGCCTTCTTGGCCACAAGGGCACATTGCTGGCTGGCTCATGGTCAATTTGTCATCCACCAGCACTCCCAGGTCCTTCTCTGCAGAGCTGCTCTCCAGAAGGTCAGCCCTCAGCCTGTACTGGTGCATGGAGTTATTCCTCCCTAAGTGCAGGACTCTGCACTTGCCCTTATTGAACCTTACTAGGTTTCTCTCCACCCAGCTCTCCAGCCCGGCCAGGTTTCTCTGAATGGCAGCACAGCTCTCTGGTGYATCAGCCACTYCTCCCAGCTTGGTATCATCAGCARACTTGCAGAGGAGGCACTCTGTCCCTTCATCCAKGTCACTGATGAATAAGTTGAACAGGATGGGACACAGTACTGACCTCTGGGGGACACCACTAGCTACAGGCCTCCCACTAGACTGCACCGCTGATGACGACCCTCTGAGCTCTGCCATTCAGCCAGTTCTCAAYCCACCTCACTGTCCACTCATCTAACCCACACTTCCAGAGCTTATCTAGCAGAATGTCATCGRAGACAGTGTTGAAAGTCTTGTTGAACTCAAGATACACAATGTCCACTGCTCTCCCCTCATCTTCTACCCATCCAGTCATTCCATCATAGAAGGCTATTAGATCAGTTAAACATGATTCCCCCTTGGTGAATCCATGCTGACTACTCCTGATCAGCTTCTTTTCCTCCACATGCTTAGAGGTGATATCCAGGAAACAGCTCAGTTTCATGACCTTTTCAGGGATGGAAGGGAGGCTGATGGGACTGTAGTTTCCTGAGTTTTCCTTCTTGCTCTATTTGAAGACTGCAGTGACACTGGCTTTCTTCCAGTCCTCAGGCACCTCGCCTGTTCCACATGACCTTTCAAAGATGATGGAAAGTGGCCTAGCAATAACATCCGCCAGCTCCTCAGAACTCATGGGTGCATCCCATCAGGGCACACAGACTTGTAGGTGTGAAGTTTGCCTAAACGATATCTAACCCGATCTTCTTCGACCCAGGGAAAGTCTTCCTTTCTCCAAACTTTCTCTCTGGTCTCCTGGTCAGGGCCTGGGAATCCCGAAGGCTGCCCTCTACAGCGAAGACTGAAGCAAATAAGGCATTCAGTAACTCTGCCTTCTCTATATCCTTCATCACCAGGGCCCCCACCCCATTCAGCAGCTGGCCCACATTTTCCCTAGTCTTTCTTTTGCTCCTGATATATTTGAAGAAGTCCTTCTTGCTGTCTTTGACATCCCTTGCCAGATTCAATTCCAAATGGGTCTTAGCCTTCCYTGTCATATCTCTGCATACTCTTTACAATGCTCCTATATTCCTCTCAAGTGGCCTGTCCCTTCTTCCACATCCTATGTACTTTCTTCTTCTGAGTTTTGCCAGGAGCTCCTTGCTCATCCATATACGTCTCCTGCCCCCTTTACTGGACTTCTTACTTATATGGATGCACTGCTCTTAAGCTTGGAGGAAGTGATGTTGAATATTAACCAGCYCTCTTGGACCCCCTTTCCTTCTARGGCCCTAACCCATGGGATTCCTCCAAGTAGGTCCCTGAAGAGGCCAAAGTTTTCTCTACTGAAGTCCAGGGTTGCAATCCTACTTATTGCAAGGCTTATGGCCTTGTTTTCAAGAAAGCACGAAGATACATTAAAATTAATATTTTAAAAACATCAACTCTTGCTAATTCAGTGCCCACTTTTTACAAGCTGCCTCTAACAGGCATAGAATAATAAGCACATATTGCTTAACTCTGAGCAATTAAAATGATTTCTTTATCTAACAAAGTRTCTTGTTTTAAAAGTCATAAAAGCCTTTCCTTTTCCCCTCCAAAATAAATCCTTTTAAATTTTTTTTAATAAGCTCCTGTCTAGTGTCTTCCTCCCAAGTCAGTGATTCATGCACTGTACTAAGATTTTTTTCATCGACAACTTCACATTATAATATCATTTGTTTGAGAAACTAAGTACTCACTTCGTGGACAGGTTCCTGCAACCAAAAAAAATCTGTGTACACAGTCCTGCTGAAATTATCTTATGGTATGTGTATTGCATATGTATTACATTATCATTTCACACAGGAAAAGTAGGAAAAAAAGGACAGATAGGACATATGGACTTGAAGATGGTACGGAGGCAAATSCCGGAAGTCTCAAACTCTTTTAGTAACACAACCACTTTCTGTTTTCCCATCTGTCCCTCTCTTACAGCTGTCAGACTTTTTGCTTCTTCCTGATAAATTCCTACAGCCAATCTATCYCTCTCAATCCTACAAACAATGATAATGCTGTCAGCATGGTAATGCTGTCAGAATGAAATTATGAGACAAATTGAAATGGTATGTGGAGTAAACTTCACGTGGCTCCTTCCAAAGTAGACATATACTGTATCACTATACCTACTGTAGGAGCTAAACTTGATGACTTGGGTGGTTCCCATGTCACCCTGATTTCTTAGAGAAATTACAGGAAGTGAAAAGTAATACTCCTCCTTGACTATTAAACCCAAACACACTTTCTTCATACTACTACACATTTTAAATAACACTTCAAGAAGGTCCCTCTGTCCTCCACCTCTGCTAAGGCATCATAAAGTTCGATGGAGTTGTGCCACATCTAATAAGCATTTTCCAAACATTCATGAGGGACAGGGAAAGGATCACGGATGATGACAGCAACCTGGCAGTACTACGCAATACGAAAGGTTATGAAGAACACCGCTGCATATATTCAGAAAGGCACAGGACATCAGGACATTGTGGGGTACGACTGCAGGACAGCAATAATAAATTTCATGTTCTTATGTGACATGCCAAAGATACATGAAAACTATATACACATCTTCTAGAAAATAAAAAGTTTATATCTCTCATTTAAATGGGCTGAATTACAAAGCTGAACAAATATAGCTGAAATAAATTAATTCACTAACATCTGTTTGTAGATTACCCTCAAGAGCTTTACAGATTCTCTCACTTCCATCACAGAATGGTTTTCGATGAAGGAAAGCTTTACCACTGCAGGAGCATTGCAAAGCAGTGCTTAAGGTGGAACATGTGACCCACTGTGTTCAACACAAGCTCATCCCATCACCTAAAGCTTTTTATTTCCACACATTTTTCACAACTCAGCGTTTAACTTTCCACGAAGAGAAATTAAAAAACACTCTGTTCTCTTCTAGTGACCTGAATATGGTATGACTCCTCATGCTACCTAACTGACCCACTGCCACCTGAATGGAGGTTTATTTACCTGACCTCCAGCCAAATGGTTAGGTATCTCATTTAAATAGTTTAAGGAGTTTTGTTTCTTCTGTGGATTAAAAAACAAAACAGAAACAAAAAAGCCAACCTCCAACAAAATCAGAAGATTTAACTCCTGATCAAATAGTAATATGCTAAACAGCACCCCCCCCCCAAAAAAAAATCTGTATCAGGAAAAAAAAAAAAAGAAAAAAAAGAAGAAAGCAAGCTTAAACAGTAATAAATAACCTCTCTGCAACTGAGCACTTATTTCTTAGAACGTGCTTAAAGACACTTTCAAAAACTGTTATAAGGAGAGCTCACACCTTTAAAGCCACCACTTCAGTGAAAAGTCTCTAACTGCTTTGTTTTCACTGCTAAAGACAGTGGTTTGGGGGTTTCTGACATTGATTTTGGAAATACAAAGGAGTATAAGGAGATGATGACGACTCTTTCAGGAGAATGCACATCCGCTATTTTTTTTTTATTATTTTAAATGTATATTTTTAATTTATCCTAAAGAGTTARCAGCAAGGAAGAAGCATGATTTCAATGTTCCTCTTTCAAAAGTGTTGTAAACAGCTAACGCTAGAGTAACAAGCTTCTTTTTTACTCTGTTTTCTCTCATTATATTTTGTAGTCTCCTTGTCCAGTACAAACCAGACAAAAACCACCTGTTGCCGACAACAGGCATCAGTATTAGATAAAACCGCAYGTGAATACACTGTAAGTACAGACCCTGACAAAACAGATATTACTAAATGATATTCAGGTAAAGTTTTGGTGATCAACTTTATACCACAAAGCAAAAACAAGGAGCTCCTCTCCAGAAGTCATTATCATCTCACCAAAACCACACTTGCACAAGCCCAAGTAACCCTATTAAAAAGTCTCTACACACGCACAGTGTAACATCCTCAAGCAGTTATCTTTTCTTCCTTGTACTTATACTGCATGTCACAGCTTCTCAGAACATCAGCATGACACTGAGTGAAAAACACTCACATACACTTCCAGTATTGCTGATTCAGAAGGCTTACTGACTACCAAGGATTTTTTTAAAGTAAGATTTTACCCAAAACAACAACAACAACAAAATTCAGTAGGCATTCTGCAAGAAAAACTGGTCTAACTACAGTCGAAGATACTTTCAAACACATACAGAAAGTCTTCTACAAGAAGAAAGTCCACTCCCTAAGTATTGCTTTCAATTCCTCCTCTAAGTCTGTGAAGTTTTATTCAACTTCAGCACTCTCAATTTCCTCTGCTGCGCACGGATGGCACCACAGTTATTGGACCTATCAAATGCCGGCCGTAATCCAGCAGCGCCCAGGCTTAACGTCCTTCCTTTGCTCCATGCAGAGGAGCCACAACGCAAGGCAGCGAAGCCACACGCCAGGAGAACAAACAGGGAGCAGAAAAACCATCCACCAAGGCTCGCCCTAAGGAGCAGAGGGGGCGGAGTGCGTAAAGCCAAAGAGGAATCATAGCCACCGCTTTCAGTTTCAACATCCTCACTTACTCCATCTAAAACAGGGACTTTGGCTAAAACAGAACAGAGTTGATAGTTTGCAGGCTACTTCAGTTTCGTAAYTGTTTACCAAAATTCAGGTGTAATTCGGAAGGAAGGAGCTGACAGTAATCTTCTCAAGGTCACATGGTGGTGTTGAGGGCAGGGGAGAGGGGATGGGACAGAAATCCACCACTCAAATATTTTTCCCACAATAAAATGAAATTTGATAAAAATGCTGATCAGCAGTGATATAAAGAAGTAAATTTGCTCACTTTAACACAGGATTAGTTAAATTTACAAATAGCCAAATCAAACATCAGAAACACCAAAGAAAAGGCAAAGACCTCCGCAACACACACGAGCTCTTAAGCTTTAATACTCTARAGATCAGACAAGAACAGAAAGGACTTTTGAAACAAATGTAAATCATAATCTACAGGAAATATTGGTAAAGACAGAGTCTCATTTGAGCTCTTCTCTGCTGATATTGACTGTGCCTTTCAAAARGAAAGATCCCTAGAACTCACCTCATTTTACAAATTAAAATATAAAATCATTTTGCTGCATGTCCGCTGTTACAGAAACAATTCCTGATTTAAGTTTAATTTCTTCAGTAATTCTGGTTGGATATAGAGGGCAARTTGGGTGTAACATTACTCTGCTTCTGAAAACTGAAATGGAATTTGTAGCAATCAGAAATGTCCAGGATCTCAGTTCAAGATTTATTCTGAGATGCTGAGCCTTTTATCATAGCCTCCCCATGCAACTAAAACCTTGTCTTTGAAAACYTCCACGAAGTGGATGATAGATCCTTTAAATTTTTATTATCTACTTAGGTTCAATTTCCCACCAAAGCACCAATTGATTCTCTATCTTTCCTGATAAGGAAATGTCTTATAAGAGGGAAATTAAGTGTCTCCTCAGGTTTGACGCCGATCGACTTAGAGTAAACTTCATTCTACATCTTTCAGGTATCAATTATCTAAGGATTAACAAATCATTAAATCCTTCCATCTTCTGAAGAGATGATCCTCAGGAATCTTGTTTTAATAAATGACTATCCTAAAAAAAATCAGAGCATTGGCTCCTTCTCTGGGTCCCATTAAAGCCATCAGATACATCTTAAATAGGTAAATTCAGATTAAATGCTGCTGCAAGTAGTAAAAAAAAAAAAAAAGGAAGAAATGTCTACTAAATAGCCAAGATAAAAATTACGCATGATTCTCCCACACTTATTCTATACACTTCTATACATTCTAGCTACAGAGTTTCTGATTGCAAAGAACTGCTGTGTCAACTGCTGGACTGCTACTTTATACTGCTTATACCAATACTGAAATACAGTAGTATTTCCCTTTATCTGTGAACACGTACAACAGCATGTTCTACAAATTGTTCTGCATCTTCGGTATTGTTCAGCAACACTTCACGCAATGTATAGGAAACCACAAAACTGTCGAAAAATCAGTACAGATTAATCAACTTTGTTTTTTCTCTTCACCAGATAACTACGAACTAAACAAGAACAGCTTAAACTTTTAGATCCTACGACACTGGCTTTGTCATTTGTCCCTCTTAGTTCCTGTGCCTATTGCAGCAGCTTTTAAAGGTCAGTCCCTCTTCCCCAACAGTGTGGATTGACTTGTTTCCATGCAGAGTCTCCCTGAACAAATGACTAAGTCAGTCACTACCCTGAAATAGGTAGGTTTAATTTTGCACTCTTTTCTTTTTAAAGGTATTTTAGTAACTTTAAATAAACTTTMAATTAACCAGTAATATAACATCTAAAACCAGTAATTCATATGAACTACATAYAATCCTCTCACCATCTAAACTTGTACATACTCTATAGAGAAGGTATTCCATCATGGATGATGACAGTCTATGTCTTATATTTTGATCATTTCAAAGATAAAACTTTCCTTCTGCTTACTTATAACACAACACATAGGTTACATAGGTTACATATTTTACATGTTATGAAGCTTATACTAGTACTACTACATACAGTTCTGGCTGCCTCATCATGAGTCAAAATAGAGAAAACTAATRCAATGCAAAATTTTAGAAGCTGAGAGAAATTTATGGTGAAAAATTTAAAGATTAAATTCGCATACCTTGACTGTATGATTGGAAAGTCACTGGTAATTAAAATCATCTGTGAGTATCCCAAAGTAAAAACCAGTAGAAGGTATACACATACATGATCAAAACAGGTCAGAGTATCAGTAAGTCACAGAACCTACACAAATCCATGCTATATTTAAAAGATAGTAAAATTGTTGCAATTTAAGTATTCTGAAAGATAATGAAAGAAATATTTAAGTAATATTGTACAGCCCAATCATGCTCGAAATGGAAACAGAATATAGCATTTCCAATTCTACTTTACATGACAGCTAGGCCAGGTATAAACTATGGGGGGTACAGATAATGATGGTGCAGGGTATCTACCAGTGATTCTTAAAGATCTTGGAGGTGAGTGGAGCCACTGTTTGAGAATCCAGTTTTGTACATCATCYGCTCCTCCTCAAAATCAGCTGCCATGCCTTTCCACTGCACAGTCAACCTGTCTCTCAGTCTTCCATCTTTCAAGTGCCCCAAAATTCTCTTGCTCAAGCTGAGTGCAGAGAATTTTCAATATTAAAAGAACCAGAGACAKGTTCTTTTTACAAGACATTATATACATAAAGAAGGACAGAAAGACAGCATATGTCAAGTCTGTTTACCTTATAAATTTCCCTTTGCTACTCATGAAAACTGATAGTACTCACTTTCACAGATGTAAAAGAGAATGTATTTTTATCATTTTGACACACACTGAAGAGTTTAATGCACAAAGAAACTAATCAAGTTTAACAGAACTGTGTATGTGAAAAATTAATCAGAATAATGGAAATGAAGGTCTCTGTAATTTGGGTTGGAAATGTTTCTCCATTACAAAGTTAATTTTAGCGCAGACTAGAAGGGATTTTTTAGATTGTAGGAAGAAGGCACGTGAGATTTTTAAAAAATGTATTTCAACTCTGCAGAACTGCTTTAGGTTTTGGAAAGTGGGATGTTTTGCTTTTTAAAACGCACATCCTAGCAGCAAACTAGCCTAAAATTGCATAATTTTCTATCTCAGAAAGTGAAGTCTCAGTGTTTTCAAAACAGTTTAAAACTACTACTGTTTCAGTCTTTACTCTGAGAATTCTGGTGCACTTCAAAGTCCAGAAATTCTGCCAGGGATGGACAGAAGTATGGCATTACCATCAGAAGCTCTAGATATGATCCAATGTACTTTCTCTGCTTCTCTCTCTGATATTGGTACACAAGAATAGATCAAAATAAGTTGTTCCACATACACCAGAACTAACAAAAACTTGTTTCAWACAGATTTGCATCCTACATTCACTTTTACCCCTTGACCCTAACATAGTAGGTTACAGATACACTAAATATGGATATAGAAAACACTATTTCTAAATCCAGTGCTATATGGACGCTGGACAACACTATAAAGTTCAGTTACAGCCCACTTTAAGGTAACATGGCAAGGGAGGACTAATCAGGGCTTATCTACCACATTCAGATGAGACGGTCTTCATGAAGCCTGCTGTAACGAACTGTCTTAAGATTCAAGACTTCTACTTTCTTCCAGCTACAGTCAGTGTTGGTAAAAAAAAAATAAAATAAAATAAAAAATAAATAAAAAAGACCGAGAATTTGGTACACTTAGGCTTTCCTTTCTTAAGGAATCAAGTGAATGAACTGCATAGCACTTGCAAAGAAACAGCTGTTGATGGATGGGGGGAAATACTACAGAAAGTGACATACAAAACCTGAACACATCAGTAGTTTGACTTAAAGGTGACTTATCAAATCCCAAATCCAAAACAAACAAAAAAAATCCTCACAATGAAATGTTGCTGCAATTTATCAAGTGAAGAAATGAAGGTATCAAAATCAACAGTTACCTAGAACATTTAAGTCTCATCCACTCATCTGAAACTTCACTGACACAATTGAATCTGCTTGTATGAATTTCCAAAATCTTGGAAATCTTGATTTTTTTTCCCAGTTTTACCTGAATATTATAAAAAACAAGTGTCCTCTCTGAAAAGTCATGAAAACAGTCTGAAGCTATTTCAGGCTAGAAATCAAAGAAACAAGGCTATTCCTCTGAAGCCAAAGAATATCCTCTGTGACACACATCAGCAACACAAATATTTATAGTAAAGAAAACAAATAATACCGTAAATTCAGAAATTCAGCCTTATAGAACAGGCTCTTAACTACATTTTTGTGAATCTCTCAGTACGCCACCTCACCTCTGGGACAAACAGCTCCTAGAGCAGTAGGACTGCAATGAATACCAGCATTTATGATGGAAGGACTCAGAATCATAGAATGGTAAGGTTGGAAGGGACCTCCAGAGATCATCTAGTCCAACCCTCACATAGCCCGTATGGGGATCGAACCCGCGACCTTGGCATTAGCAGCACCACGCTCTAACCAACTGAGCTAAACCTAACTATGATTCACTGTATTTATTTCAAAGAAAAAGTAGCAAGTAAAGCAAGTAGGCTTGCCTCTTCAAGTGTCTTCCTAGGGATCAGAGTATCAATTCAGGTTCTTCCTTTCAAATATAGCATTTCTTTACGTTCTCCAAGATGAACTAGATTTTGCTATACCTGCACAAATCCTTCAACGAAACAGTTCAATACTACAAATGTTTGCGTCATACCCACTTTAAGATATCTGAAAACCTTAACGCTACGAGTACCAAAGGATTTACAAATCCATAGAAAATTCTAATTGTGCAAAGTATCTGCGGATTAGGTAGTAAGAGGAACAAATCCATCTCACCTCCTTTTAGTAGCACTGATTTTATGTTCCAACAAAAAAAAAAAAACTTCTTTAGTCATGAACGTAAAAATATACTGCTCAGAATATACTGAACAGATCCAGCTGAATAACTCAAATACTTTTTAGAATTCCCTTTCAAAGAAAAGTATAGTCTGAAACTACCAGAAGTTGGAGGTTTAACAGTAACTATTTGATATTGGCTATGACTAAATATAGGAGTCTCAAAGTAATTTTCAGGTCCTTGTAACTTACATGATTTGCAGATTTTATCTTTTCCACATTAAATACATCAGAAATTATTAAACAAGCTATTAGATTCTTGCTTAAGAAATAAGGGTTGCCTTGGTCATCAAGTGCAGACCTTTATGATTTGTATCACCTAATGTATTTAACACATTTCAAAATTCAAGCTTCTCTCCCTTAACTAGTTAAGCATTTTGCCTTCAAGCGTTCTTATTGGAAAGTATTTCTAATATTTCGTTCATCTGCATTTCAGAGCTTTATTTCAATGTCCAGATTAGAATTGTTACTCAGCTTCTCCTTGCATCATCTTTGCCTGTAGCTCCTCTCCCTCCCAGGTGTGAGCTCTTCCAGAATTTTTCAAACAGCTCATTTGTACCATCCCTCAGCAATCTCCTAAAAAAGCAGCTGTAGAACACAATCCGTTTACAGATCTGACAAATTTAACAGCAGAAGCATCACAGTCACAACTTCAGAAATGGAACCAGACAAAAAAAAGCTTGGGATGCTGCATGAACAGGTGAAATACTAGAGTATCGCTCAGTAAACACGCTGAGCTAGCTGGACAGGAGCCAGCTGTAGCCCACAAGCCCTGTGAACAAATTAGCTCAGACTGCTATGTTGCTAAGCTATGCGAAGAGGCTGCTCTTGTTTAAGTTTTCTCATAAAGTAAACTTTCATAATCCTGTTACTAACTTCTGCATTTGATACTATCTGATCTTTTTTTTCCTGAGCAAAAGGAACTGTGCACAGATGCAATCTCAACAATGCTTATACACTGATATTTGCATATCCCTGCACAGACATACCTCTCCTGATGGATTCAATGCATACACTCTTTAATAGTCTCACTTTACTGATGACTGACTAGGTATTCTGTAATATTATTAATAAACATGGATCTTACTCCTCCTTTATCATACCCAGCTGAAGAGCACTCTGCTTACAGCAGAAATTCTAGTAAAGAATCTCTAAATTTATCAGCATTTGGTACTTAAATTTTATCTCACTTATTTCTGCAGTTCTCAGAGTCATCAACTTTTTCCTGATCAATAGTCTCATCCTCTCTTGTACTGACAATAGCTCCCAACTTAACAAGTGATACAACTTATTTTTTGTTTCTAGCTTATTAACAAATCTGTTTAAATCCACATTTTTAAAAACCTTGCAGATTCATGTTGAGAACTTGCACTTTACAAAGAAATGCATTTTTTTTCTAGCACTGACCTACAAAACGAGATCTAGTACCAGAATGCAACCTTTTTGTGGTTAATCAAATATATATTTTTTAAATCTCACTACTGTGAAAGAAGACCAAATGAAAGCTTTACAACAGCATCTATTAAAAATATTGATCTATAGGAAGAGGAGATATAAAGAATCGAATCTTCATAGATTCTATTCATACATCGATAGTAGCTGAACTTGTGATTAACCAACACTCTGTAGGAAACAGCTCTGCACAAAACACTGTAGTGGAGCTATTGCCACCATTCCTTTTATCATTTCAAAATAGAATCTCATAAATTGAATATGCAAAAGCAGCAAATTAGATACAGAAAAGTGAAAAAAAAAAGTTTAAAAACTACAATTTAGAAAAATAGCTTAATCTAACTGGAATATTTAATTTCTTCAAAACCATGAGATTATACCATCCTAGAAAGGAGAGCAACTGCCAAGAATTTTGCTTTAAATGAAACTTTACAYTCTTTTTTGAATTATTCTAAACATATCATCCAAGCAAAGATTTAACTTGTCAGGTATTTTGACACTGGTTCCCTCACACTGAATAAGCTGTTGTTGCTACAGCTATACATAATCACCCTAAAGACAATTTACGACGCAATCACAGACCGATTTAGGTTGGGGGGGGGGCCTCTGGACCAAATCTCTGCTCRAGTAGGGGTAACTTCAAAGTTACATCAGGTTGCTAAGGCATTTCCCAATCAAAAGTTTGAGTAGCTCCAAGGATGAAAATACTATACTTTCTCTGGGAAACCTGTTGTTTGTGTTGCATCATTCTCAACGTGAATTTTTTTCCCCCCTTAAATCCAATCAGTATTTCCCTTCCTGCAACCAGCAGCTKTTGCCTTTTGCTGTATACCTCAGAAGACCTTGACTTTGTCTTCTCTATACATGCTCATTTGATAGTTGAGGAGAGCATTTCGGTTCCTCTTAGCTTTCTCTTCATCACAGTAAACAAACCTAGCTATCTCAGCCTCTCCTGCTGTGTTTTATTTTCCAGCCCCCTAACCATCTTAGTGGCTTTCAGTCATACTCACTCTAGCTTCTATTTTTTTTAACTAATAGACAAAAACTGGACACAGTAGTCCAGCAGCAGCCGCACAGCCACACCAGTGCTAACGGAGAGAAACGATCACTTCTTGCAGTGCACGGGCTACGCAGTCTAAGCTGCGGTTAGCACAACGTCTTGTCTGCCAGCGCTCCCTGGTCATTCTCTGCAAAGCTTTTTCTACGCTTGTCAGTCCCCAGCTCATACTGTCGCTACTCAGTTATTCCACCCTAGGTGGACAACCTCCCATCTACTGCTTGCAATTTCTTTTCAAACTTTTAAGTCTTCACTGTAAGTGCAATCTGACTTTAAAGTTTATTATAGAATGTGGAACAACTCATGAAAATCTGAATCAACTTGCAGGTTAATGCTGGAGAATCTCTCTCTATTTGAGCAATCTTATCTGTCAGTCCCATTGGACATTAGAACAAGACACTTCCAGACAAACTCGCACAGTTAGGGAAACAAGCTTGTTCACTGTTAGCATGCGCAGCGAGCAATACATTCAACACCTTTGGAGCCTACACGGCTTTTTTTGTTTTCCTGAATTTACTTGTGGAACCTTACTTTTTCAGTTTGCTAAAACACCTTTAATACAGGTCCACTAACTATCACGATAACTTAATTTTTCCAAAAAATTATTTCATTCTCTTATCTGATAATTTACTTTCATTTCTGCATACCATATGCAGATACATATCCATAAATTTTTACATGTAAATTCTGTCTACATTGGTTTTTAGTTTACGGACTTCCTGTCACACATACTTTTATTCATTGTCCTCGTTCTAAAGAACGAGTGAAGAAATTTTTTCAATAATCTTTTTTTTAAACAAACAAGACCTAACACCAGAAGTTACAGTGTACCTTCCGTATAGAAAATAATTCGTTGCTTGCTGCAATCAACAATAAGAAGTGTTCAGCTTTATTTTAGTATTTTTAAGAAGGAGCGGAAATTAACTTACATTCTAAGGTAATTTTTAGTTAGAGATATACTGCTCTTGATGGCCTATTTCTTGAATAATACTTAATAAATGCACTGTTCCATCTTTAGCCAGATTAAAGAGACTGAAGTTTAGAATGTAAATGCAGCTTTAAAATTGATTTTACTCTTTCATCATTAAGACAAGGACATTGATCTGATCTTTGCCTCCTGCCTCCTCCCTCTTCTTTGCTCCAGGTCCAAGTTACACCAATCCTCCTCAGTCCGTTTTAAAACTATAGGCTCTCCCAGTAAATGAGATAGGTAACAAAGAGAAGAGATTATGGTGCTGTACAACTTAACTGAAGTAGAATCAATAAAGATACTGATACAGGTAAATCTTCAACTACTTTTTGTCATTTTATTTTCACACTACGCCAACCTAAAAGTTCTTGTCCTTATTATTACTGTGTCTTTTACACTCTGGCTTCAATGGCAATTTTTTGTCTTTATGGGCCACACCATACTTTGGTGTTAAAACGGGCTTATTCCCAGGCATTCTGAGTCATCTTTCTGTGTGTGTGTCTGGGGGGTGTCATTCTATTAGCTTCCATCTCTACCCTACCATATGATAGCTGCAAAGCTTTGCATGATTCTTCCTCACTTGATATTACATATTATTTACGCACTTTGTCACACATCATGCTCCACTGTACTTCCTCCATGCTATCAATAAGGCCAGGCACCTCCATCATTTGTCAGTTCACACTAACATCCAAATTCTTTTTGCTGTCTTCCATATGCAAAAATCTTTCCCACATTCATCTCAAGTCCTTTACCTTTTCTACTCTGTAATCTCTAGTGAATAATATTCTCCTCAAAAAGGACAAACTACTTGCTGACTGTCACAGACAAGCTATACATTATGTACCCTATTTATACAAACTTGCAAACATAATTGTACTTATCCACTCCATATACCCATCAATTATCCACCTTTCCTGAGACTGAAAGCTTATTGCAACACTGGTTTAGAAGGCAGTTTAACATCTGAGGTAATAAGCTACTCTTTCACCACTTTTGAAAACTGCTTATTTCAGGAATAGATTCCATTATTGTCCTGATGAATCTTTGAATGAGCTTTAATTTAGTCCAATACAAAGACCATGATTATCAAAATTTTCACTATCCATATATTGCCAGTGTCCTGGCTTAGGGCTCTTCTACAGCTTACTGTACATAGCTGAGCTATGGCAACTGCCGATGAGTTCCTGCAGCTTTGCAACTGTTACACAGTAAAAGTATAAATATGCCTCTGTAAATATTCAAACACATTATTGTACCATACTTTGACAACAAAATTTCAGCGTAGAAAATATCAGCTTTACATATTAGGAAGCTTTCCATTGCATTTACTTTTGTATAAGCATGGTAATTTTATGAAAATGTGTATTTCATGTTGCTTGGATCAAAAGAAGAGAGACAGAAATAGGAGTCTGAAGCACCTCATTGTTATTCACGTATTTTTAATTTAGACTATTCACAATATAGATGAACAGAAATGGCTTAATTTCTTGTTTAGAGTTGACAAAAGCTAGTCCCATAAATTTTTCTAAGGTAACTCAGTAGGAACAAGAGGAGGAAACTGAAGTGACTATATATATATATATGTATATATATATATGTATATATACATACACACACACACACAAAACAATAAATAACGTGACAACGCAAGAATCAGAGATTCTGAATGAAAGCAGTAACATTAAAGACACTCACAAACATTTTAGGATAAAGTTGCACGCAACAGAAAACTGTTTCAGGGTTTACTCACTGAAAGCTACTGCTCTCTTCTGCCATCTCTGCTCTGACAGCACTGTCTTCGATTCATCATTCATTTCAATGAAAAAAGTTATAGCACAAGTAAGAAGGAAAAAATGAAATGACCTAGCCTTACACCAAATGAGAGTACTCAGGAAGAAATTTGTATTTTAAATTTCAAGTGTAATTAAAAGTTGGATCGGGAATCAAAAGTAAATAAAAGACAAAATGTAGTCTTCTCCCTCAAAAAGCTAATCATTACTTTATCTCCCTTCCCCTCCTTCTGTACATTTTCAACTACTGAAGTAAAAACAAATGTGTCTCCTTTTCTGTATGGCTACTGGCAACTCTTCAAAAATACTATTTTGCAAAAATCTTTCCTCAGCTTCAAGCATCCTGTATCTTTCCTGCCCTCTTCTCTCAATTCTGTTCTAGCTAGGATTCCTTCCATAATTTCCCCATTGCTTCATGCAAAGATCAAGAGAACTATTATTGCAGAAACATTAAGAACACTACAATTAATTCTGCTYCTTTTGCTTCCTCAGGACTGGGCTATATTATGCTATTAAGTAGTAGCAGATACAGTGGTGAGATGATGATGTAATCTTTGAAATCACATGTGTGTTGAATTGTCACATCCAGTTTGTCAGTATCTTTTAACTTTTTAAATACTATATGCAACAGTTTAAACTTAAGAAACGCACCTGACCCATCAAAAAACAATAAAGAAGAATAAAAGATGAAAACAAGAGGCTACAGGAGCTTAATCACCAAGAATAAAAACACCTCTCCAAGGAAAGGCCTCTCATTTCTCAGTACTAGCAAGATTATCTGGTGATCTAAAGCTCTTTGTTTCACCTGTTGCTAGCATCTTACCTAGAGTTCATCTACATGGGCAAACTGGTCGCTATAAACATCCAAATGCTAAGTCCACTGTAAAACACCCTACAGCCCAACACACTAGGCAAAAATCTTCAGCTATTCACACTTTTCATATTACCTGCACATCTGGTGGGACTATTATCTAATAACAAACTGCATGTCAAAAGTCATGCATAAGAACAGCATAAAATAAGCTGGATTCAAAACAAAACCAAATACTATATCCAGATCAAATTATGGACATACAATAACATCCACTGCTTAAATTTACTTAGATCTTGAAGATACTTGAACACTTTGTTCTGCAAATCCAAGAAACCTTGCCTATGTCTTCTGCAATGTAGCAGCATAACAACACCTGCAAACTCTGGCCTGTTTCACTGGTACTACTGTAATGAAAACCACCTAAAAACGAACAAAGTTACAACTTCTGCAGATTAGTAAGTCACCACAACTGTCACAATTTCTATTTTTATACTGTACAAGGAGAATTACCTATGGTGGTCTCTGGAGAACAGAACTAATAAGCTCAGACTTCAGCTGAATTTCACTTGTCATCAGCCCCGCAGCAGTTCACTGGAGGGAAGTTTTGCTCTAGTGAATAGACTGACTGAAAACTCACAGCTGATATTTGAAACRTCTGCGTATACGTAGATAGTTAAGACATTATGTAACATTAGATGGCACTCATGAATACATAGCATACTTCCTTGAGTTTGTAAAACCATTAATCCTCACTGTGCACTGAAAATGCCTCTTTTTGCACATATTCCTATTTTAAATCTTAGGAGCGAGCTTCTTTCCAACTTGAATCCTATTCAGGGACAACCTGAACTTGAACTCCAAGTATGCATACAAGCCTTCAAAGCAGTAACAGCTTCTGGATGAAACTTCAGGAGTATTTTGGCAAAGCTTCCAACACTGTCAGATAATCCTCTTCACAAAGCTTAACAGCACAAAATGTTTCCAAGATGATTTATCATTCACAAATAACAGCACTAGTAAATACTAGAAAATAAACAGCACCTTCATGAACAGGCAAGTAGAGTCTGGGTTTGCATATCACAGTGTTTCCTAGAAGCTCTTTTCAGTTGCTGGTGTGTGGGGGCTTTTTTTTTT